>NW_028288623.1:493500-658000 GCF_059628265.1 Tinamus guttatus
CAGCAAGGGGGAGCCAGGCTAGTTAAATGCTGAAGGCCCTTCTCTCTGCTCTACCCAAGTGGGTTATTTCTGGCTCCGTTGCTGCTCTTGCAGGGAGTAGCCATCAGCTTTACTTCAGATGACAAGGGCCTGTCGGGAGGCCAAAGGTGGTGCTGCCAGACAGGCTTGTCCAGGGATCAGAGTGACACTAAAGGGGACAGCTTGACACACAGTCTCCTGCTGGGCTTATCCTTGAGATCAAAATAGCCTCTTGGGCCCCCTCTGACAGCTCACATGCCTCTTCCCTGCAGAGCACTCAGCATATGAAGCTAAGTCAAAAGGGCTCATCGGTTCCCTGAAAATAATGCATGGCCAACGCACGGCTATCACTGCACCACATTATGCAACGGAGAACAAGTGTGTGGGTCATTGCAAATGAGAAGTTTCATGCTTTCCTGTATCCATTTTGTTCATCTAGTCCATGACTGTGGAGCAGTTTTCTAAAAGCTGGCACTGCAGGTCTGCAATTCTGCGTAACCTTGCACAGTGAGATACGTGTGCTTTGCCTGCATCCGCGTTACTGCCACGACTAGGTTACTAACTATGCAATAGCAGCAGTTATCTTGAGCAAGTGATCCATATCAGGCCACTAGCACTGTTAAAGCTTATTGCACGTCTGCTGTGGGGAACAGAAGGGGAAGGAGGGAGCTTCTACCCAAAAGCTTCATTTTTAGTGCTGTACCCTGGGTACACGGGGTATGGGTTGCACTGAATTTTTACCCTCATCTCTTGGCCCAGGGCCTCTGAGGAATGTGAAGACTCTCTGCTTAGTGAAGGGACAACAGGAACAACACAGATTGATCTCAGGCCCCCGTATTTCCCCACAGCCCTGAAGTGACGTTTTCAGCATCTTCCCAGCATCCTGGCAGAGACAGGGGAGGTGGTTGCAGTGGTGAGCGGGAGCAACAGCAAAAGCGGAAAACTTGCCTGTTCTTGCAAGGTCCTCTGTGCACCAAAACCCGAGGAAGGGCTCTGATCTCCATTTCTGATGAGCAGAAGGTAATCTTCTCCATGTTTTGTTACCCACCAAGCAACTGAACCAGCCTGTTGCCTTTGTGTAGTTTCTCTGTCTGCTGTAGCATGCTAGAGATGCTTTAAATAGGGGGCAATCTGTTATAACTTTCTGCAGTAACTTGGATAATTGGGATGACCTTTCATGATGCTCCTGCAGCTGTTGCTATGTGAAACTATTAAAAATTAATAATAGTAACAGCATTTTGCTGTATCATAGGAAACAGAGTAATGATGTAGAGTCTTGCCAAAAATACTCATATTAGATTAGGAGCTTGTAGGCATTTTGGTCCTGGATGGCCTAGAGCTATTCTAGCCTCCTGCAAAGGGTCGAGCCTTAACCGAGTGGTTTGCATGAGGAGCACCAAAGCTTTCTTTTTCCTCCCAGGGCTGCTTGTGTTGCAACGGGCTTTTGCTCTCCAATTGATCTAACCCTTCATGTGAAGCAACAGCCAGAAATCCAGCTCCACCAGTGTTTTTCACCCTCCTCTATTAGTTTTGGATGGTTTATAGTAAGAGTTTGCCTCCTTGCAAGTATTTCTATAAAGCTGGATATCCTCTGGCCTCGTGTCTACTTTGAGTTATTATCCTGCACCCCACAGGACTTGGCTGTTGATGTTTCAGACATGCTGGATTCCTAAAAGTAAGGACTACCTTTATTGGCAGCCGCGTTTTGTGGGGTCAGCCCATCAGAGATGCATTTGCACCGTGCTACACTAGGGCTAACAAGCTCAGTGCGCCCCTGGATGTGCCCTGAGGGAAGGGAGCTTCATCCTCAGCTCAGATTCATCTTCTCCTGTGGCTCTGTGCACCTTCCTGCTGCTGCAGCCTTTCCCGTGCCTGCTGCTCATTCCCGCTGGGTGGAGCACGTCCCTGCGCCTTGCGGCCGCGCGGCTTCGCTTCGCTCCGCTTTTCCCCGAAGATTGTGGTGAAAAAGTCAAATGTGCACAGAGAGAGCAGCAGCAGGGAAGGGGCAAGGCAGCAGGGAAGGGAGAGCTGCTTCTAGGAATCACGATCGCAGCGAGCCTTAAGGGAGAAAGCTGCATTTTGGCAGAAAAAGGGCTAGCAGAGGTGTCCGTGGAATGGTCCGTGTCCATGGACAAGTGTCACGCGGTTGGGGAAAGTGGCTCTGGGGAAGGATCGTTTCAGTGCCTCAAACCCCTTCCCACTGTGTCCCTTAAGCGAAAGGAATCTCACTCGGACACTAAGGCAGGATTTCAATCAGAGGGCTGCATGGGCGTGCAAAGAGCTAGCTGAGATGGTTTAATCCAAAGACTTTCCAGTAAATTAAAATGAATATTTAAAAAAAAAATGATTTGAATGGCAAACTAAAATGTAACTAAAGCAAAGCAAACTAAAAGCATATGGCAGGAAGTGAAAATGAAGGTATGGGTTTTGCTTTGCTTGTTTATTTAATTGAGATGCCCTTTTTTTCTTCTCCCGGAGTCCCCTCTGGGCAATATAAAGGGTTGTATTGCATTCTTTAAAAAGTGGGATAGCTAAAGAAAATTAACTTCTACAATTCAAAAAAAAAAACTTTGTTAAAGTTATTGAAAAAGAAATAATACATTCAAAACTTATCCTTTCTATAGCAGGGAAAGGAAGACACCCCTACATGCATCCTCTCACTGACAGAACTGTTTAAAGGGTTCTCAGGAGGTTTTTTTCTAGTTTCTTCTTTTCCCATGGAAAATGGAGAGGTTGATTCCTCCTGTATGGATCTGCAGTAGGACAGATAGAGAGGCTGAGACAGTGATTCAGTTTCTATGCCTGAATATGACAGCCTGGAAAACAGCAAAGGTCCTGGCAGGACCGTTCTCTTCTTGAAGGCTATGTCAGATTTCTCTTAACTGGGACAAGCAGATGTGATAAATCTCTGCCTAGGGGAGCTCGTGATCTGGGCAGGCCAAGAGGAGGTACGGTTCAGAGGCAAACCTGTTTTACAGACCCAGGAGAGTCTGTACCCCCTCTGCCAAGGGGGAGCAGAACTCTGCAGCATGATAATGTTGAACAACCTTCTGACAGCTAAGAAAGGCATTTTTATTGTCACAGAATCTCTGTGTATCAACACCTTCTTTCATCACTTATTCAAGAAATTTGTTTTCTCACTCAGTCCTTCTTAAAATGCCTGGTGCAAGCGAGGGAGGACAGCTTGTTAAATTCTTTTACTATTTAATTTCTTTCAGTGGAGCCTTTCCTGAAGAGCTTCTAATGAGACTGAACTTTATTAGCTAATTAGGCTCATTGAAATGGTGCAATGACATGTAGTGGTTTTGTTTTGTGCAGTATTTCAGATAAGCTTCTTGTCATTAAACAGGCTGGGATGCGATTTGTAACCACGTGCAGAGGTCAGCAACACAGAATCCATCCCACCTCCCTGCCTGAACCCCTGAAATGAGTAGGGGGGCAATGCTACCTGCATCTGAACAGATATTGCCTTTAACTGCTTTGTGATTATATTGGCTTAATTCTGTACCTATTTCTAGAAGGCTGTGTGTTTATGTATGTGCAAAAGAGTTGCTATATTCCAGCAGACCAACTCAGGGTTTGCAAATACAGACTGGAAGTTTTCACCACTCTGCTGTTGAATTCAGCATCAACAGCACAGTATAGCAGAACTATCCTGTTGCAGCAACTGCCCAGTCTATTACCCTGTGCTCTACTGAACTGCTTGAAGAGGAAAAGGCCTGATGGTTTATGGGCCTGTTTGGGTCTCTGGTGCTGTTTTTCCTCACTCGTTTGCCCCAGTCTGGTCCCCGTGGGTATTGCTGTCCATCTCTGGTAGCTTTTTTGGCAGATTCGTTCCCAATCCTTGGTGGATGAGGGCGACACTCGGTAAGGCAGCACGTGGCCCTGCTGGGTTGGGAGATCAGTAAAGCCACAGGATGACCTCAGCCCTTGGGACCCAATTCCTGCATCACCCTCTGCCACTTGGAGGGACAGCATCAGTGGGCTAACTACTATATGTTACTCCTATACAGGCAGCAAAGCCTAAAGCATCCACTGCACAAAACCAAGTCTTTTTGCGGTGGTTTTGGTTTTCTGAGATTTTCCTAAGGACCTAAGCATGGAATTGATATAGAGTCTAAACCTTGGCACTACCTGCTGCTCAGGCTTTTGAATTGCATTGCTCTCACCAAAATGCGTGGCTGAACTACGCTTAAAGATGAATGGGAAGTTTTCCCATGCTGAAGGCTCAGTCTCAATTAATAGCTTAACACTTTAGTTTCTCATCCAACAAAGCACTTAAAGTGTGTGTTTAGTTATCCTCTTACCTTGCAGGCTCAACTGTGTTAATTTTTCTATGTGGGAAGGATAACTCATGGCAATGAACTTTAATAGGAAAGTTCTACAATAAGCCAAGCCATTAAAGCCATGGAATAATAATAACCTAAGAAATATTTAGTAAATACCTTGTACTTAACAGTAAATGCCTCTTCCCTAAAGTACCCATTAAGTGAACTTTAAGAGAATTAATGTAATTCTCCAAGGTCTCAGGTTTTCTTTCCAAAAGCAAATTACATTTCTCTAACGTTTTATATACGTAGGATTTTCGTGCTGCTTCACTCTCTCTCCATTACCATTACCATTTGGTGGGCTAGATTCGGTGCTACTTCATCAGCCTACCTTCCTTCATACTGATCTCCAAGTATGAGGGACTGGCAGCTTCCCCTTTGAGGAGGTTGTGTTGGTTACAGCTTATTCATTCTGCCCACGTCCAGGTCCAGAGCTGTCTTTCTCAGTCTCGCCAATTGAGGGGATTTGATGCGTTGCCTGCAAACTTGGAATGCAGCATTTGCCCGTTGACAGCAAGCCACAATTTATGTTTTATAAATAAATGTAGCTTCCGATCTGTTTTCTTCAGCACCGTGAATATCCTCCCTCTCTCTGCTGTTCCCACTCTTCACCTCCAGCACAACATAATAACTGGGATGAAGAGAGAATGGTTGAGCCCCTTATCAGCTACTAAGACTCACAGCCTGGTAGAATTACTCTGAGTAACCTCAGTAATGTGCCAGTTACTGTGACAAAGTCAGCAGAAGATTTCTGTTAAATCTCTTTATTGGGCTGTTGGGTATGATTTCCCAGGGAATAGAAGTATGTATGGAAGCCTTCCCAGTAATTTCCTTGCTTAAGAATTGAACTGCTTGGAAAGGCAACAAAAGCCTTGTGTTCAGGGAGAGGGCTGAAAGCATCACACGCCTGACAGTGAATCAAGATCTATTCATGACAGGATCCAATAACTTTGGATTATACCCATAAAGACTTCCAAAAAAATAAAAATAAACCCTGGCAGAATTATCTTCCCCCAAACCGGGTGAAGAACTAAAGGATTTGCCAGAGACGGCGATTAACACATGCTCCTGGCAGAGCTGAGCTTGGTGAGTAGCTTTAGAGAGCTCTACTTACTGCTGGCTAAACCAGGGAATCATTTTGCTGATCCGAAAATCTGAGTGTTGCTGATGTACTAACAGTGGCAAAATTACTAAAAGATGGACAAAATCCCAGGCCAGGACAGATAGGCTGACTCTCATCAAATATATAAAGATGCATAAAAATCCAACCTTCATCTTATCTGCTACCACCAGCTGGGATAACACAGAAGCAAATTTAAAAAAGGACCGTGAATCACCTTAATTAGGGCAATGATGCCTAGTAAAAGTGTAATGCAAAATAAATGGTCTCTAGCTCACATCTTTGAAGAGCTCACAAGTGTTCCCTGAACTGCAAAGGGATGACTGAATCATTTTTTATTTCTGTTGACTGCTTAAGCCTGAAGGATAGTTATA
The DNA here is from genome assembly GCF_059628265.1 of Tinamus guttatus. Taxonomy (NCBI): domain Eukaryota; kingdom Metazoa; phylum Chordata; class Aves; order Tinamiformes; family Tinamidae; genus Tinamus; species Tinamus guttatus. The sequence goes on from NW_028288623.1 coordinate 499,341, forward strand.
TTCCCCCAAATCCCTAGTGAAAAGCAAACCTCTGTCCTCTCTTCAGCACTGGCAACAGCGGAGGCAGTTTTTAAATGTCAAAACTGAGCCAGGAAGCCAGTTTTGGGGAAACTTGTACCAACGCATTGCTTTGAAGCCCATCTCAGCTGTGGTCGCCCCAGCCCTGCCCAGGGCAGGAGGTAGAGGCTTTACACCTGCCTCTCTGAGCACGCTTGGGAATGTGTGATATCCAACCCAGCAAGGCCAGTCCAAACAGAGGCACCCACGTTGGGCTGCCCAAGCAAATGGACAGCTTGCTGGGTTGTTCCTCTGGAGAGGAGAAATTGCTTGTTGTGAATTAGGTTTTTCTCTTGGTACTCTGCTCTTGCCAGTGGGTCGAAGGCATGTTGGATGGTGGATAATTAGCTAACCCCTTCCAGTAAATTAAGAGATTGCAGCTTGGATGGGCAGGCCATTCTGCCGATGTTTGTGCTGCAGTGCCGTGTTCATTAGTAGCAAAGTTCAGCTTTCTAGGACAGGTCTCATTTAACTTTAATTGAATTGTTCAGCAAGAGAAGTTTGCACTGAAGACATGCTATGTTTGAGATCTAGTGATGGATGGCCAGAGATACCTGGGTCTGCAATCCTATCCACATGTGTGAGTTTAAGCAGCTGAAAAGCACAAGTGTACGTCTGTACTACTCACAGTGACGGTCCATTGCTTATAGAGACGAATAATAAACTGAAAAACTCAGGTTGCTGTGACAATGATAATCTATTTCCTGAGATTTGTTGGTTTTTATGACATAGTTGATAGTAATATTCACCCTCTTGCATGACTGGCACTTGACTTTTCCCTTCCCATTGCTACCTTCAGGCAGGTCAGACCCTAACCGTCATGAGCCTCCATTTGGGGGGAGCTACATGAACTAACTTGGAGATTACACTGAAAGAATTGCTTCTTATAAAAGTATAATCAAGACTAAGTGATAGTCTTACAGTAAACCTCCAGCAAGCATGAAGGACAAAAATGCAGTGATGTATTAGTGCAGTGACAAATGTAATTAAAAATTATTTCCTGTGATGATTATTCCTTGGTCCTACCTATCTGTCACATCTGTCTTATATGTACTTCATAGCCTTCATTTTCTTTCTTTTATCCCAAATGTCATAGTTTTCCCTAGCCATTCTGAAATGATGTCAACTATTAAATCATGTTTTTTTGTTAGTCACAGATGTCGTCATGAAGCTCCAGGGAAAAGCAAACCCAGATGCAGCTACAGAGCCAGACCAGAGGAGACCTTTTCCTCCTGGAAGCCCAGGGCAGCCTTGGGGCACCGCTGGCTGCTGACACTTGTCAGGGAACAAAGGCTCCCAGGAGTTCACACTGTAACATTTACTAAATAGAAGCAGACATACCTGCCATGTGCAGATTATCAAACACCTCATAAAGGTAAAGAATTTTTTTTTCCATTAATTTTCCATCTCCGCCCCCTAAATCTAGATTATTCCTCTGTTATATTGTTGAAATCTTTCTTTATAGCTTATCTTTCTCTCTACCATCTTGTTGAGAATCTACAATCTTCTTTCCTTCGCAGAAAATCTGGCATTTCTCAGGGTCCTTGTTGTTGTCGCTTTTTTCACCACTGTATGTTCAGAGCATTTTGCTTCCACTATAATAGCAAAGTTTGTCCTCGACTTTTCAGTATATTCCATAAACGAGTAACCAAACAAACAGCTCGCAAGTGCCTAGATAAAGACAAGGAAATGAGATGTTTCTTAAAAACATCTTGAACATTATTGATCATTTGAGGGAATACCTTCCCTGCTGGGTACCTTCCTTCTATAATTTCTGTGATTTTGCAGTCTTTAGTCTGAAGTCTTTAACCATCTTTATGGTTTTCTTCAACAAAATGTTCCAGGAAGCAAGTTCCCAGGCAGACTTTTTGCTATGCTTGTCTTTTGTGCTATCAGCACAGTGAAGGACAAATTGGCCCAGAACAAAATAGCAACTTCTTTTTTAAAACAACAACAACAACAACAACGACAAAAAAAAAAACCCAGAAAGCTCCAAGCTCTTGAAAGGAGATTGTCAGTTTCTTAGCAACCTGGTCCATGCTTGAGGTCTAATCTCCTCACATTGTAGTAGACAACAAGCTGAGGAAATGCAGCCAATGGCTTTCCACTTGATAAAAGACTCGGGTTCTTATTAGAGTGAGCCACCAGTTTAATGGGAGCCACATAAACAAAAGAGCCCGGGGAGGAGAGGAGAGGAGAGCCCTCATAGATTCCCATCAATGAGCATACCTTTCCTTCCTGAGGCCCTCACCTTAGCAGTCTGTTTTTAGGCATTTAAAGTAGCAACAGCCACAATCATTAATTTTGGTCACAGAGGCCATAATTTCTTTTTTTGACAAGTGATCACTCACAGGCTAAGTCACCATTTAATTAAAGCTCACTAGTTCTTTCCACGCTTTCTAAGCATGCTTATGTTGGTAGACCTAGCTGGCACTTTAGTAATGCACTGAAGGTACACTGGTTGATGAAAACCCTCTGATGGGGTGATGAAAGGCTCTCTGATGGCCTTCCTGAGACAGAAGATGACCTAGAATTCTCCTAGACCAAAACTACTTGAAGTTCTTTTGGCACAAAGATAGCTGAAACAGTGCAGAGGAGGCAGTGCTTCAGTATTTGTCTATAGGGATGGACAGAGTTAGCCCAACACATCTTGGTTTTGCTATTCAGCTAGTTCCCTGAAAGGAGAGACATCCTGCTACAGATTTGTGTCTCTTTTTTTTTTTCCCTGTGTGTGCTCATGCATAAATATATATGTATATGTATGTGTCTGTACATTTGCCCTCTCTATAGACCATTGTCAAGGGCAGTTGCAAAAATTCCTCACGTCCGTCTGGAACTTCACAGAGTTCAAATCATGAGTCCTGACTGTGTTTGTTCCTTGTGCTAATGAAGAATCATAGACTTCACTTACTGAAACTCTGTTTGTATCACACTGATTTAAGCAAATGTAAAACAAACAATCAAACAAACAAAAAATATCAAACAAACATTTTCTTAGTCTCCACCAATCAGGATCAATGTGTGGTGGTGAAGTGGTGTGGGAAGACTCAACATTAAAGAATACTAAAGAACACTAAACTTGCTCCTAGATGTTTAAAAGTGGCTGGTAAAATATTTTTGCTCAGAGGAAAGACAGATCTTTGCAGGAAAAAAAAAAAAAAGTAGAAGATGAGAGGAGGAAGGAATGTTCTTTCAGTATATGTAAGTCAGGACCAGAAGGCTAGTATCTCCAGTTTGAGGATGATTGTCAGATAATGGCAGATAATGACCTCAGTACTTTAATTAGCTGCACTCTAAGTCCCTCCCATTATCTAGATCATCGCCTGTGCAAGATTTTTTTGTCTCTGTCTTAAAATCCAGAAATAAATTTTGAACCTGAGAGCAGGGAGAAGAATGGGAAGGGTGCAGGATCCTACCAGCTTACCGTATGGCTTTGGTACAGTGTTGCCCCCACTGTAGTGCTGTGAAGCCTGGTCTCAGGTCTCACCAGTGCCACTCATCAGTGAGTAAGACTGAGGGACGTATTTTACTCACAGAGAAACCTGCTCATAGAACAAAATTAAGATGAGTTAGAGCAAGGTTTTTATCCTGAGTTCTGCAAAAATTGGAAAACATAGCTTCAAAATAATATGTGCCTTGTACTAGTCCTCTGCATACAGATGATTTTTGAATGCAGTCAACAGGAAAGTAAAGATTAGGTCACATAGAAATTATATTTGGAAAAAAAAAGTAAGTTGTCAGAAACAGAAGAATCTTTTCTTCAGTGAAACATAAATACCATTCTTTGCAAAAAGAGTTTTTGAAAGTTTCTGATTCGTTTGCTGTGGCTCAGGAGTTTCCATGCAATCAACTGCAACCAGGTCTTGATGCAACTGTCTCGGTTTGAGGAGAAGCTGCATGTAGCTTATCCATGGCTGGAGAGCCCAACCTGCCTTCTGGGAGTGCACATGCACAAATGCTATAAGAAGAGAGGCTAATGTTTATTTTAACTTCGCTGTGAGCATCTGAAGCAATCTGCACATTCAATGGTCTGCACAATAACTTACTTATTGCAGTGACTGAAAATAAGCTGTACACAGTGATGTCTGTGTTCAGTGCTGCATGTGCAAAAGCACAAACTGGCCTGTTGTTACGCAGGGGTTACCTGTGTGATGGACTGTGAAAATGCACATCTTGAATGCTGTTATCTGCATTCTGCCTTTCCAGGCAGCTCTCTGAGGATTATCTGAGCATTCTGCCACTCGGAACAGCTCCAAAGGTGCTGTTTGCTGTTCATGTCAGCAAAGAAATGCTCGTTTTCTGCAAACGTCATTACTTAACTCTGAATTTTCTGCCACTTCTCACTCCTTAGGGGCATACTGAGGCTTGAGTTAGTTTCATGGCACAACAGATTGGAGGTAATCCTGTACAACTAACATCTTTTCAGGATCTAAACAGTAGCTAAATTATAAGTTTCAAAGGTGCTGACTTTTTAAAATCAAGAATAAGAGTTTTATACTCTGAAAACAAAAATAAAACCGGTTTCTTAGTGATACTCAGTACTGATTTCTGAAGCCATCAAGATATTGAACTTCAATTTTGCAGCAAAGTGAGTGTTTTAAAGGGCATTTTGAAGAAGGCTTAAAAAATCTTGGTAAAGTGTACATTATTGGAATAAAATGGATAAAATCACTTGCCTTTATGTGAAAAAAATAGCATGAAAACATTTACAAAATTTCTAAAGTTATTTTCTTTCAGTGGACTCTGTAAAACAACATTCTGCACTGTTACAGTGTACAAATATTTCATCAATATTTGGTCAGAGTGTGCAGCCTGATGGCTTTACCACATCTCTGCAAAGGTTTCCAAATTCTGGAATGATAAAACCTCTCTGCCACCTTATGTCCTCATGCATTCCTATTCCGTGTAAAAGACCAAGGAATACTTTGTTATATATTATTGATGTTGTGTGTTTTTAAGGAACAAAATGCACATGTTTCCATGGCAGTGTTTAGATTCTAAATTTGTTTGCCAAATGGTGTTATCTCATTCCATGGTTATGGCTATAAGAATGTGGTTTAGGTAAAAGGGAAATAGACTTTGCATTCTTCAAAAATGTCCCTAGTAAGTTCCAGCACTTTGACCAAAAGGGTTAAAGTTAATGCTACAGATAAACCATCCCACAGCTGTCCTGGATTTGCAGGACTAATAGATGGAAAAAGCAACAGGATCATCTTTTATTCAATAATGCACCACTTGACTTGACATACACAGCACTACAAGATTTGCTGCATATAAACACCCCAGGTTTTCCCTTGTTGTCATCGCCTGTGTATGCAGAGTGGCACTTCGATCTTTCTTTGTTCTCACTTTGGTGACACTCAAGTGACTTGAATCTTCTTTTTCTTGTAATTTGGTATTTATGTATACCTATGGAGAGTAGCTTTTAAGCACATACCTATTCAGTTTTCCGCCGATTTAAGCTGGAGATAGTGCTGTGCACTCATTTTGAACACTGCTTGCTGAGACAAATGTCAGCATAACATGGAAAATGATGGAGAATCAGGCAGTAACAAACATTTTGCATTAAGCAGTTTCTGTCAGGTTTATTTATTGCTCTGTCGCCCATACACAACACAGTGCAGCTGAGGCATGTGATTTTTCTTACTGTCATTCCAATAGCCACAATTTCCCCCACATGCTTTTCATGGATCAGTCATCCCTTATCATCCATGCTCCACCTCAGCAAGACTGAGCTAGGCTCTGGGGTGGCAATACCGTTTTTGTCAAAATGGTGGGTGCTTCTTCCAGATAGCCATGCACGCTCCAAAAACACACTTTCCGTTCTCCAAAAAGGGTTAACTTTGTATCATGATGGCATACCTGGCCAAGGATTTCTGTGATATGTGTGAATATAGTGCTTGAAATTCAACTCCTAAAAAATTGCTGTTTTACTTATAGTTTTAAATAAAACCTCTTGCTGGCAGTGACAGCATCATTTCAGGAGCACAGGGTCTGGGTTTCTTTCCCACATGCCACTACACATGCCTCTCTCAATGTTTATTTTTGTATCATCTGAAAAAAATGTTTCTTTAGTATTTTCTTTTGTATCTTTAAACCTGACTGTATCTGGTGAAGACAAGCGACAGGACAAGCAGCGCCAACTTTCCTTTTTTTAATCATTTCCAAGTTATGAATATTGAAATTATAGATATGAAGAGGGTAAGCTTGGAGATCACTGGGAGCATTTGGAATGCTCCAAGGCTACTGCTGGGATCAAGGAATTAAAACTGGCATGGTGTCGATGGAAGATGAAAACACCTACAGGCCTTCAGAAAGCAGAGAAAAAGTGGGAGGTGAGTGACTTCTTTTGAAACACCATGGTTCTGCTGCGTGTTCACCACTAAATATCAGAAGTCTTTGCAGGAAAATCAGGCCAAGCATGAATCTTTAGGGGACTGTATTCACTGTGGAGGTCTTTGTGCCAGCAGATATTTCCCTCAGGATGAAAACTCCATCTTGCAAGCTGCAGGAGGGCTGCCTTGTGCTCCTTGGCTCTCAGGTGCAATCAAACAGCAGATTCTTGAAAACTGTGGTTCTACATTGGAGGAAAACTGGGGAACTGTGGGTCAAGTGAAAAACGAAAGTTTCTGTACAGGTTAAGACTAAAGTGAGCTTCCTCTCCTAAGCCTATGCTAGTTACACAGGCAACACATGTCAAACAGACCCACTTCATAACACTGCAAAGAGCTTTTCTGGTTTATCTTCCATGCTTAGTTCAGTTTGCGTAAGTTAGCGAGTGAGGAGATGGCCTGACATGAGCATACGCCTGCCTTGCTCCCAGTAACGTATCCCTGGGCTCAGTGCAGGCTGCCCGTTGTGTTCTGGGGCTCCTTGGTGGCTGAGGAGGTTTTTTTTTCTCTGCACATTTGTTTTTCCTTTTGACCAGCAGCCCAGGACTAGGAGCGCAGGAACAAGGCCTGAACTGTCTCTACTTAGCACAGCAAGTATTCAGTGCATGTTCCTGTGCTGTAGGCAGCCCTTGGGGATGATGTCAGGTAATTTTTTTGAGGCACTTTGTGAAAATACAGCAAGGAGGGAAGCTTCATCTTGTGGCAGCTTAGCAGATACAGCAGCTAGAACGCTTATGTGAATCCCAACAGGGCTGAAATATTGAGTTATTCGATGCTGACAGGACTTGTATATATTTGTGCAGGCCCAGAGGCAGAAACATAAGCAGCCAGAGAGCATTGCTGATGGGATATTGGGTGTCATGGGGATTTATCCAGCTCCAAAGTTAGGCAACTGCTGAGAAGGCTCTGAGGATTTTCGTTTTGAATGAAGGAAAAGCCTCTCTGTAGACTTAGCCAGAATAACTACACAGGATGGGAGAGGATGGAAAACTAGCCTTGTGTAACATTAATTGTCTGAGCAAAGTGAAGGCTAAAGCTCCCTTCAGTCTTCAGTTTCCGTCTGCGTCGTTCTTGTTTGGTAGTTGAAGACTGTTTAGTTTAGACGTGCATGTGACAGAGGCCTCAAAGACATTCTGCGGGGAGCAGTCCTGCCCTGGACCTCAGAAACTTGCTGAAATTCATAGTCCATTCTACCCTGCATCTGGATAAAGGCGAGTCCTACATTTAAAAGGACCTCTAGTTAGCTGAGGTCCAAATTTCATATTTTAGTAAATTTTGTATCAAAACAAGGCTAAAGCGGGCAAAATGCCCCTTAGTAGCCTTAGATGTACCTCGGGCTGCTTCAGGGTTTCTTGGTGATTTTTGGCCAGAGCTCAGCTTTGCTCTGGTAGCAAAGGGACAGAGCAGAGGGAGCAGCCAGAGAGGTTGGGGCTGGTGTCTGCTGAGGCCAGGGATCGGGTTTGATGTCCCGGGGCCTGGAGAAGAGGTCCTGCCACTGGAGCAGGGCACTGCGGCCGCTGCGACAGGAGCTCTCGCTGAGCTGTGCCTCTTCCCTTCCCCATCAGCATCGCCCTGGGCAAATGGGTGCGGGTGCCTTGGCCTTCCTCTAAGATCAGTTGCTGAGCTCTTTCTCTGCTTGTTGTCCAGCCAAGCTGTGTTTCTAGATTTCCAGAGAAATGCTGCTTCTGTTAACCAAGTCCTGTCAAGGTGCTAGTGCTGAGAACCTAAAAACAGAATATTTCTCCTGCACCTCTCCCAGCAGGGATAAGCAAGGCAGTGATGATGGAAACCTAGCCAGCAAGTTTCACTGCCCACACTGACAGTAGTGCCTTCATAGGCTGATACTAACAGGGACCAGCAGCCCTGTCTTGTGCAAATGCACAGATTCTTTTCTAGGCCTTCAAGGTGGGCTCTCGGTGAGAGAGGCTTTTCATCTCATCATTGTATTCTATTTAGCACATGAATCACATTAGTGTCAAAGATCTGTGGTTGTTCTTTTCAAAACTTTTTTATTTTATTTTATTTTATTTTATTTTATTTTATTTTATTTTATTTTATTTTATTTTATTTTATTTAGTTTATGAAGTGCTGGTGGTCACTCTACCTGGCTGGTCGCTCCTCAGCGTTATGCAGCTGTGCTGGCCAAGAGGACATGCTCTTCCAAGGTGCAGCTCTAGGATAATGACTCTCTAGCCTGCTGCTAGCAAAGAATTACATTTTAAAAGCATAATGGTTTTTCTGGTGGAATACACCTGATTCTTGCAGCAGCCTTTTGAATCTGGTATTTATTATTTTCACCTGGCAGTAAGTGGGGCTGGCGAGGCACCGCAAGCTCAGGGTGAAGGCTGGTGCCCAACTGACAACACGAGTGATGGTCACTGCTGTGCTCCCTAGCTAATGAACCCCAGAGCAGGTGCCTCTGACTACCAGAGCTGAGACACGAGGGCTGAGCATCATCAGAGTAAAGGGAAGCAATATGAGTAGACAGGAATAAGGCTGGAGGCTGAAGGAAAACTGAAAATTGAAGTAGAAGATCCCTTCCTCATGGAGTTGGTTTTCTAATGGAAAGCTCACCTATGAGAATTCTCAAGTTTAGCACCCTCCAAGACATAAGCCAAAAATCCCAGCATACAACAAAGTCCAACACTTTGATGTTTGCTTTCTAGGAAAAAGAATTATTGTATCTTTCCCACTATGTCAATTAATAGTTAGATTTTTTTTTTCCAAAAGTCAGTGTGTTTATTCCAGAAATTTAATTTGGAAACTTTAAGCAAAAAAGGAAGTGGAAAACACATTGTGCTATCTACTTGGCTCCAGTAGATACAGCAACTGCTTTAATTAATAATGATGTATCTCTGCAAATCAAGAATAAAAATACAATCCCCATTATCAATCTTTGCATTAAATTTTCAAATGCTCCATTTAATATTTACTAAATATAGCCACAGTAAAATAGAGACATTCATTTGTTTATACACCCTCAGCTATGCAGGAATTATTCTATGTGTTACATCAAATATTTCCATTCAAACAGAGCTGATTTAAAAGACATTTGCTCCTGACTACACAAGTAAGCAGGCAAGGTGTCTGTATTTTATCAAATTCAGCTGTACTTTTCCTGCTAAAGCATGTTCAGAAGATAACAGATCTTTTTTTTTTGTGATTCACTATGGCCCGTTCTGCTGCTGTTCAGCTAGGGGAAGCTATTTTGGTAATTACTGAGTCACAAATTTATCAATTTAGTTAGTTGTGAAAAAGTTTCAAGCATCTCTCTGATGAAGGGCGATAAATAGATCCAAGAGAAAACTGTTGCTCTATAAAAGAGCCTGAGCTCCCACAGGGAAGGCTTGAGCAGAATGCTGAAGCAGCACAACAAAAGAAAAACCCTGCTTGGCGGCAAGAGAAAGACAAAGATTGTCTTTTGCCTATGTCGAGGCTTTTACACGTGAGTTTTTTAGGACTGCATTAATCACACTACTGTATTGAACAGGAGATGTGCCTAGAAATTTAAAAAGTCTCAGAGCATTGGTCTGCTATTTAAAAAGCCAGCTCAAAGAAAAAAATCAGGGCAAGAGTGAATATGTCTAAGAATACACTTTCTTCTTGCTGACAAGTGATGAAAGTTTCCTTTTTTTCCCCAAAGTATCCAAGGTATAAGACATCTGCACCTCACCAAATTTAACTGCGGTTGCCACCAGAGACAAGCCCAGTGACGTCCTCCTGACCTGTCCGTGACTCCGTGCCCGCTGGGTCTGAGCCCCGGTGTCCCACTTCCAGGAATGGCACCACCAGCTGTCCCTGGCAGCACGACAGCATCGCTCCTCATCCAAGGGGCTTGTAAGTAGTTGCCAGTGTGCTTGGCAAGCGAGACATCTTCCTTCTAGAGCTGTTAAAGACCTGGAGAAGAGGGAAGGAAATACGTGTCAGGGGGTTCACCTTCTGAGAAGCAATCAGTGCTAATGCCTCCAGGACACAGCGGCGGCCCGGCACGTGCTTTTCTGTTGAGGTTCTAGGCACGTCCTCAGCAGGACACACTGATAAGAGTGGGACTCTCTGCCAGCTCTGGGACGATAAGTCCTAATCTAGCCGAGTGCTGAAGAACTCTCCCTCTTCAGCTATGTGTGACTGATGGACAAGTTCTTGTTCTTAGCTCTGTGGGGTGATCTGATGGCCGAGAAGAGTAAAGTGACAGTCTGTCCTTCCTGACTTCTCCTGCCAGCATGATTAGTGGAGTTTAAATCACAGCCTTTTGATCTGATCTAACATAGCTAATTTTAGTGCCCAAGGAGGATAACCGTACTGGCCAGTTCTTGAAATAGTTCCTTCAAGCCAGCAGCCTCAGTTCGCAGGAGCTGTTACCAGCAGGCACTGGGATAAATATGGACTAGGACAGGGATTGAGGACGGGAAAGGAGGACCCGTTGGGTGCAGCTGCCGTGATGCCACAGCATCCCCTGCTCTGGGTCAGGATGCTGCAGCCCAGGACACACACGCAGCACTGGATGGCAGTGTTACATAAGTTCAACCAAGTTTTCTTTCTGCCAGGTTTGGGAATAACAGTAAAACATGTCATGCATCTGAATGCAAACGTGTGCTTCTCAGAGAGGGCATCTGTAAGCAGCGCTGTAACGTACCGCTCCCTCTTTTTCACTGGAATCACTTTGTTTCCTCCTCCTATTCTGTCCCTTCTGTCTTTTCCCTGCTGCTTTCCCGTGCTTTCTTCCCTCCCAGCTCTCTGTGTCTTTCAGTGTGTAGCACAGTGGTTCCCAGGCCTCTTTGAGCTGACTCGGCACTGGCAGGGTCACTGAGCTAGTCAGCAAGCTTTGCCTCTCAAAAAAGCAACGCATAAAAAAACAACAAACCCCAACAAAAGCAGTGTCTCCTCCTTGCAAATCCTCAGTGTCTCCTCCTTTAGGCAGAAAGGACCAAGAGGGGGAGAGCACATTGGCATCAGCACATATGTACATTTAACTATAAGCTTGCCAAAACCAAACAGATGCAAAATCCTTTGGAGTAACAGTTTGCTTCTCTGTGGAGTTTCTCTTTGGTAATGGCATAGAACAGCGATCCCAGGAATAAAACTTTAAGTGGGAGCAAAGTATGTCCAATGCCAACACAAATATATCCCCTAGCACAGCCGCTCCAGAAATATTTGTGGAACGTATCTGTGGCATGGAGATGGTAAGTCAGCAGAATCCATATCACTGTGACTTTGTTTCACCTGCCTCATCCTGAGCCAGGATTTCTTTCTCCTGCTTTTCTTCTCATTTCTCATCGTACTACTGGAGTTACACTGTAATGCAGCAAATATAATTACAGTGCAGTTACACAGTGTGACTGTGTTCCCTGATACCTGTAATTACCATCCACTCATGGAGCTGGGAGGTTAGTTAATTCAGTGAGTGAATTACTTATTATCCCTCTACTCTCTGAGTTACTATCTCACACTGTAACTGAGATGATACTTCACACATATATCAGAGGGTTTACTGTGTGACAGTCATTTGTGTTTTGCAAGGCTTATCACTGAGTTCCCAGCCTGTTTACAAATGTTTGCATGTTTGTTTGCATGGCAGGAGTATGTTAGGTAAAATCAAAAAGCAAAATCAATATCAACACTAATGATGCGCGCCTATGAATCCTACAGAAAATCCCCACCTTGCTGTATCCCACAGAGTTTAAAAGGAGTGGTGGGGCTCACAGAAAGGTTAAGATTGGAAGGGACCTCTAGAGATCATCTAGTCCAACCCCCCTGCATAAGAAGTGACATTAGAGCACAGCTGACATTTTTAACAGTCTTTTCTAAGTGCACTGTCTTAGAGAAGATCCAGAGCTGCCTGCAGCTGAAAGGACTGGCAAGGCTTGCAAAGCAGGATAAATCCTTGAGATCAGGAGAAAGGTCGTCAAGGGCAAAGTTGTCCTCATTCCTACCTCTTCCATGAAGCCATAGAGGTCTTACTGTAGGTTCAGCTAGTCTTGGATTCCACTCAGGGATTACAACTTTGCATTCCCAATGGTGCCAGTAGTTTAACTGTTTTCTTTTAAATATACTTTTTTTCCCCCACTTTAGTGGCTTACAAGGATCAGTAGCACTTCAAAGGGACTCAGGTTGAAGCCCTGCGGTCCTTTGATGCTAGAAGGCGGCAGGAGGCAGCTCCCTGCTTCCTTCCTTCCTTCCTCCCTTCTCCTGCTCTCCTGCCTTTGTTCTGTAGCCCCAGACAGAGCTGCTGGGAAGCAGCAGCAGTTGGGCCAGCCGTGTCCATCTGGCAGAGCCACCAAAGCGCTTCCCAAGCCAGCCCGCGGCCCGGCCAACACGGCTCTCCCTCCATGTGAAACCTCCATCTGCCTGACTGCTTTCCTCCATGCCAGGACATCCTTCCAAAGCCTTTGCTCTTCCCTTTCTACCTACCCCTTCTTTGTTTCTCCTCTTTCTCTTTCCCTCCCCTCCTTGAGACATGAATTTCCACTGCACTCAGCATCCTGCGCTTATTCCCAGCATGGAGCACAAGTCAGGAAGGAAGGGGTTAACACTGCACAATTCCTGCACAATTTGCAAGGGCTCTTAGAGCTGGCAGAATTAGGTCACACCAGGTCTGCCTCAGACTCTGCCTTCCTCCTCCACCAGCTTTTACGTTTGTTTTATTGATCTGGGGGAGAGAAAGGGGTGGGGAAAAAAAAGGAGAGAGGAAAAGATGCAGAAGCTAAGTAGAAAGCAACAGAAAGACAGTGAAGGAGGCCTTTCCAACTGGTATTTCTACTCAGCCCTACTTTTTTTACATTTCCCCTTATTCCTCCTTATCCCCCTGTTTCTGTTCTTTCCATCCTTTCCTCTCATTTTCTTCTCCCACTTCCCAGTTCATCTATGTATTCTCTTCCTTACACCCTAATATTTTGCATCTTGGGAATTTGTCTTTTATCACAGGGATAAACTGTGTCTGGACATTAGAGGCAGCTGTCGGTCGGTAGATGCTCCTTCGCAGGCCTGTGATGTGACTGGAAGGCTCTCCTGGAAAAGCACTGGGAACTCCAGACCTCCTGGAATGCCAGGATCTGTCTAGGACCCTGTGAGAGGGTCACCAAGCGCCTTCTTTTGCCACATGGAAGGCCTGGGTTCATGTCCTGGGGAGTCCAGGCTGCTGAAAGGGCAGGCTGTGCTGGGGTGAAGAAGGGGATGGTGATGGGAAGGTGCCTTAGCCAGTTCTTAAGCCATCTTTGTGTATGTATAAAATTACCATAATTATATCTCTTTTAGTAAGAGGCCGTTTGTGTGCTTTTGCTGTTTATACGTGTCTAGAAGGAAATTGTAGGCACTGCCTGCCAAGTATCTCCCCAGAAGTATTTTTGAAACTGTCATCTGCAGGCACCGAGCGCCAGAGGCTGTTTAATCTCTCTCCCACTCGCCTCCTCTCTCCAAGCCCTCACCTCCCACTCTCTGGCTGTTTGTAGGAAAAGAATTTAGTTTTTCATTACAATGTAACAAATTAGACAATTGAGTTCGAGGCTGCAGAGAATTCCAAATGTGGAACCACTGGTGACCCTCCCTTCTTGCTAAAGCAGCCTCAGCTTGAGGCAGAGGAGGGGGAACAGTTGGGCACCCAAAACAAGACACTCTCAGGCCTGAGGGGTTTGGAGGGGGTTATTCTGGAGACAGAATAACCAACCTTCCTGCACAGATCTGGGATATTGCAGGGCGAAAGACTTCTGCCGCCACAGAAACAGGGTATGGCACCATGGGGACTCTGATCTTCAATTGCTATTAACTGGCCATTTTAAGTGATATGGGGCAAAGAAATCCAAAAAGAAACTTGGAGAAAAATGTGTAAAGCAAATGAGTCAAGTTCAGGGCACAAACTTTTATAGACATCTGACAAAACTGTCAAAATGATCCCTACGTGTCTATGTTCTGCAGCTTCTTCAGACTCTATTCATTGTGACCAGCAGAAGAAAACTTTAGAAATCATCCAGAATTCCTTATGCTCAGCACAGGGAAAACAACTGGAAACAGTCCGGAGCTGTCGAATAAGGTAACATAAAAGAAGGAAAGAAGGCACCTTGGTAAGCAAACAAAACAGTGTCCAACAAGCACGGACCAGAGTTAGCTATACCCCACAAAAACACAATTTATGCCAGATAACTTCTTTTGGCAGCCGCTTAGTGAAAACTTGAAATGATCTCAAGCTGGGAAGCAGGCACAGACAGACTCATTACAAAGTTAAGTGCATACATACATATATAAAGCTAGTATATAAAAGAACAGAGGATCTGTCTCGTAGTGCTGCTGTTATCATGTATTACCATGAAAGCTTAATACAGAAACAGGTACTGGCAGAGGTAGAGCGTTTAGTAGCATTGCACGATGTAGATAGTGACTTTGCTTTAAAAAGAAAAGAGAAAACATATTAATATATGTTCTCATTCTTATGAACATACCTATCTCTTATTCAGGGCAGAATGTCCAAGATTTAATGACGTTTTCTGCACACAGTTTGTGATCCAGATGGGAGAATCAATGCTTCCATTTACTTTACTATTATTAATTTTGATTCCTGGAGACAAGAAGAGCCTGAAACAGAGAGCCAGGGCTGCCCTGACTTAGATCATCTTTAAAGACTTAAGTGCACAGGGTACAGTTAAAAACACAAACCAGATGCCTTTAGGAGTCGAGGGAATTTTTCCAGGGAAATTGTGGCTATATCAAGTTGGACTGAATAGGATAAAATCTATATGAAGAAGAGACTGACTCAGTCATTTTTTTAAACTTTTATCTGGGTCATTTTAAAGCCTTCAGCAAAGATTTGGGTCATTTCTTGCTCTATTTGAATTAGTTTGTCCGTCTTTGTCATATTTTTTGTTAAATTACAATTCACCCCTTGGCAGCTAGATTCTAGGTGAACCTAATGGCTTCAAATATTGCATTCATATTTTGCTTACAACGCGCAGAAGCAAAAAAAATCAAGTTAATGGTATTCCTAATGAATTAACTAATTTGATCTCATAAGTGGATATATAAACAGTAATTATGTTCTGAAGGGCTTCAGCTATTAAAGCCAAGCTGGGAAGAAGCATAGGACTTTTTTCTTTACTTTTACACAAGAAGGCTGACATTTAAAAAGTTCCCCACCACATCTGCTGTGAATCCAGGTCACCAGGGTGCAGGACCCTTGGGTCAGTGTTACCTGCACTGCTCTTCTCTCTGCAGTTCAGTTTTGGGGTTGTTCTGTATTTCTCCTGAACAAGGAGCTCTACTGCTACTATTATTTACTGAGCAACCTCATCACAGCTGATAAATTACAAAGCAGAATAAGACACAGACTCTGCCACAAAGAATTTAAAATTTGAGTAGGACAATACAGCAAACTGTGTGGGAATAGAGTGTGTGTGTGTATATTTATATACATAGACTGGGTTTGGAAACCTATTGCATGGGGTGTAATTGCTAAGCCCAAGCAGTGCGCCGTGACCTGAGCCTTGATGCCATGACCTGAGTCATGCCCAGGGTTTTGGGGAGTCCAGAATCAGGCTGATGGGCTGATGTGTGAGTGGCACCTCCTGGGCTGAGCCTTGGCTGCCACATCTGCTCACTAGGAACCAGATGTGACAGGGACATTTTTCCAGAGTACAAATTTTTGCATCTTTTCACAGTAGCTGCTACCCATAACAACATAAACTCAGGTCTTCCTTGGCAGCTTGGCCAAAAAACAAACGCCGCCCAAAAGACATTTGTCTGACAAGCACATGGTGAGTAAACTAAAAAGATGCAATCGTTTCCTATTCAGGTAAAAAAAAAAAAAAAAAAAAATTTTACTTGGCCAAGGGGGAGCATACCAGGAAAGCCAACTTCTATTTCCTTATCTAGCAGGCACAGTCAGGACTGCCTCTCAGCGGACACGGAGTTTCTTAGGACTATAGGGCTGATCTCTGCTTTGACTGAAGTTGTTAAGACTGAATCCTTTTATGTTTGCTTACTTTTTTCTTCTGGTCTGTGTTTTAAAGCATTCCTGCACTTTAGGAAGATGGAAAATATGAATGGATGAATAACGCCTGCAAAGGAAAAAGCAGAGAACCCTTTCTTATCTCTAGTTTCCCAAGACAACAGATTCTTAGTACATCTCCTTTAGTAAGCAAAAATGCAGTTTTAGTTTATTAGTTTATTGCAAATTAGAGTTTTGCACAATGTCAATGCATTACTGAGTCTAGATGACTGCTGGAACAGTGAGACAGATGAGAGATTCTCAGCCTGTCTGCCAGGTAGGTAGGAGCGAGGCAGAAGAGCCTTTGAAAGCTCCTATAAGAAACCTCGACTTTGGGGAAAGAGCATCCAGCCTCGAATGATCTTGACTTCACTGAGACTGTATTTTATGGTATGTTGTCAGAGACAGAGCAGAACAATAATACATGTATTGTCTAACCTATATTTAGCTCTTCTCAAAGAAGGAATGGAAGGACCCTTAAAGATATGACTCATTATCATGTCTAATGGAGGTTATGTTTAATTAATCTTCAAATAAATCCAAAGGAAAGTGAACTGATTCTGCTTCTGTAAGTGATACAAGGATGTTAGAAAAACGTATCATTTTTGGTGGCTTCATATTTATCCCTTTCTGGGAAGGATGGGCAGTTCCCCCATCGCCAAATGGTTCCTGAGGAGGCAACCAGCCTGAGGTCATTGCCAGAGGCCCACACGAATCCCCTGGGAGGCCGTTTTGGCGGGCCGGAGCGCGTGCTGGCTGCGCTGGGGCCGCACGGAGCGGCAGCGCCGCCGCAAACCCCCACGCTTGTGTTTCAGTAGGCGCAGCTGCTGCTGCTCCCTATTAAGTCAGGAAATGTGTGGGGTTTGCCAGTGCCTGCAAGGTAAGTGCTGTCTTGGCCACCGTCCCGGGGTTGGGGCATCGCCGGAGGAGCCGCAGCTCGGCCGTGACGCGACAGCGCTGCTCCCACCGCTGAGCTCCCTCTCTCCACTGCCCCCGTCCTGGCTGCTCCCCGATGTAGTAGGGAAAGCTCCTGCTGACACTGAGAGACTAGAGTTAAGAACCAGAGAGAGTCTTGGAATATGCCCTGGCAGCAAAAGTGCAGCCGCTCGTCCTGGGAGAGTGAAGAGGAGCAAGGACAGCTGCCTCTGAAAAGTTATTTCTTCTTCTTCCAGAATACAGCCTTCAGTTCTGGCTATCCATCAGAAAAATCCATGCAAATGTAGAACGGGCCTGGAAACAGGTAATGAAATCTTTTGGAGAATGACAAGACTTCCCCATGAGCACAGATGGAAAAGGTGAAGTGTGTCTTCCTTAACTGAGCAGTTACAGGGAATATGATTTACAAAATAATAATTAATAAAGGAAAGTACCTTTGAGTTCTTTGCAGGCTGAGTACAGTAACATGGGAGTACTGAGAGAAAATGGAGGACAACAAATAAAAAAAAAAGAGATAAAAGGAGTAATTTTCTCCATTTCATGATTATCCTATGGAAATGCTTATAATGAGATATTTTTGAGGCTGAGATATTTATGGAATTGAAGACCAGCAGCCCCTCATTCAGTCAGTTGTTGTGGTGAGCTATGTGACCACAAGTGATGCTGGGTGGCAAGGGAGGTTGTTTCAGGCACTCCCCCTTTCTCAGACACCTTGGGAATGTTACTAAACAGCGTGGTGGATGACACAGGGGCTACTGAAAAATTCTGCAACTTTTACTCTATGCCATAGAGTATCAAACTCACTGTGGTTCATGGAAAGCCTTCCTGCATCATAGAGCACAGAGTCTTCTTCCATAACCCTTTTTAGTACTGACAGATAGGAGCAAGTCTCTAGTATATGGGAGATGAAATGGGACATGCCTGGATGTTGCTACCCTATTTCTTCCATTCTTAATACAGAAATGCAGTTTTTCACTTTTTTTTTTTTTTTTTTTTTTGGCTGAATTCCCTCCTGATCCTCTTACGGAACCACATGCCATCTCAATTTACAGTACAGATTTTTCTGTCACTAACTAAAGGAGCTGGTGGTAGGAGATGATATATTGACTTGTTTATATCCTAAAGAGGGATGTAGAGGCTTAAGGGTTTAGTTTATGCTCTGGAAAGGCAGCAATTTTAGATTTATCTGAATCTGTTCTGGAAAAGCTTACGTTGTCCAGCTCATTCATCTCACTACAGCAGTGTAGCCAGAACACCAAAGAGTTCAGTGTGAGTTACAAAATCTGTCTAAAGAGCTGAGCAAGTTTAGCCCACATCCACCATCACGGCTTGGTGTACATGGGCTGGTTGTACCAGGTACAGTCACACCTGGGGGGTCCAGGGAGCCTGTCCTGGGATATGGACTGTAGCCCATCTGGAGTGAGGGCTGTTCCCCTTCATTTAGAAACTGCTTGTCATAACAGCTCCTGGTCACGGTCTATTCTCGACAACATAAATGTTTAATGAGAGCTTCTACTTCTCCATTTTTTGTCCCTTATACATCCTGCTGTTATTTTGTGTTCTCAGTGTCCTGGGGAAATGATGGCATCAGGGCAGTGGCAGGAATAGCGAGGATTGTTCTGTACAATTGAACATTGCAAACAAAAGGCACTAATGTGGCGGAGGGAGGCTCTGTAAAGCTAGACACACGTCCCTACTCATGAACAACTCCTGTGCTGTCAAGTGTATGAATGTAAAAGCCAGACGCGAGACACAGGCTCCAGCTTTAGCAGAGTTAGCAGTTTTTCTGTAAATGTAATGTTAGTCTCCTTTGTGTGCCCATTTTTTTTTCCTTTTTTTTTTTTTTTTTTTTTTTTTTTTTAAGAGAAATGCATAATTCCTTCTCGATGTCATGGAAGAAATGGCTTGGAGGACAAGGGTGCCCCTCCACAGCCTTGGTAAATAAGACAACTTATTGGAAACTACAAAAGGGCTTAGGATGCCCTTTTAATCTGAGCTATATGGGAGGAGAAGCATTTATACTGCATTGGAGGGTGAGTACCAGCCCTTGGAGATGTGGGGTAGCAGACAGGGGAGAGGTGAACAAATTACATGTGAGGACAGCAAGAATATCATAGCAGCGGGGAATGAATCAATGGTGCCCTTGGGAATGGGTTTTAGCTAAGAAAATAAAGAAGTCCAAGTATACTTGTTTTTCAACAATAAAAAGTAGGACTAATCTATTGCAAACTGCATTGCCTCTGCTTCCCAAATAGAGAACGAGAAATAGGAATTCTGTTGGAACCCCAGCTTTGTCATGGTCTTTACGTAACTGAAGTAAACAGTAGCCCACATGCAATGTCCTAAGTCTGCAGAAGCACAAGTTTAAATAGAGAAGAGAATTTCTTACTAAGGGCACGCTTGCTTTATTGCAATTTTCTTTTCGGTAACGAGGTTGGTCAAAATGCAAGGTACTGACATACATATCTGTGCTCTCAGATCCTACTGTAGTACCTACTAAAACCAAGGCATTAGCACTAAAATTAAAAATGAATGATGAGATGGCAAAATGGGTGATATGCTAGGGACTTCTGTAGGAGGATAATATTTACATGTAACAGCCAGATGGCACAATACTTCTGAAAAGAAGAATTTACTCTCCTTTCTTTTTTTTTGCTGCTTCTGGGTATTTTACACCAGTTGCTGTACAATGTTCCCTGTATGAATATAAAGTCATAGACAATGAGCCGTTTAAAACGAAAAGATATTCCCATGGACATTACCATAGGACATTCCCATGGCCTTTAAAGCCATAATTTTCCATGCCTAAGGGAAAAAAATTAGGGAGAAATACTTAGAATTTTAATCTGATTTGGAGCAAAAATGCTTAAAACAGGGAGATGGATCTAGCTGTCACATAAAAACAGATAATTTCCAATTACTCGAAACTTTTTAAAAAGCTGATACAGATCCACTCTTTTAGTATTTTAATGTTGGTGGGGAGAAACAGCCTTAAGCAGCTGAAAACTGGGAACACATCTCCCTGCAGCAGGATGTAGCATGATCATGATGGGATGGCCGAAGGTAGGAAGCTAAGGGGACAGAAAGGTAAAAACTGGGGGTTTGATTAGCCTCATTTCTGCTTTCACCTCTCTTCTTTTTCTTCACTGTTACCTGTCACCTTCTTGGGAGTTTTTCCTGGCAGTCCAGCTAGATGTTACTGATGGACTAAGCTCACTATCACTGCAGGGCCTGATACAAAAAGGAGCTTTGACACTGATGTTGTTTTTTCCATAGTGTAGCAATTCACATTGTTGTGTGTGAAAACCGGTACACCCCGGGCTGCTGGTCTCATGGTCTCTTTTTAATGGTGACTGAAGAGCTAGGAACCTCGTATTTCCTGGGACGTCACATGATATCTGGAATGGTGTTGAAATACCAGGATATTTTTGCCTTTTCCTTTGCCATTTTTGCCACCTTCTTTTAAAAATACATAATAGGATTGACCTTTCAAGGTCAAAAGGAAGCATTAGGCTCCAATAATTAAGTGCCCATCATGGCCCAGCTTGCTCTTTCTGTTCTTGCCTCCTGCTTGGGTTCAGGAAGCAATCCTGCATACTTGTTTGCATGCAGGTTTGTTCAAAACTTCTGTGGGAGTTCAGAGAGCTTTGCAGAACCAGCGCTTTGCCCCCGAAGAAGGAAGAGGTGGTGTCATCTCCAGAGGGCAACACATCCCAGTGCCCGATCCGCGTCTGAACGAGTGAATCAATTAGCCCTTCAGCGAGTGCAAAGGAAGCCCAGGACATCGTCCTCCATGAGGCCTTAGCGCTTAGCCTGGCAGAGTTCATTCAGGAAAATGAATTGGCCACTTAGTGCAGGAGAGCATTCCTATCACTTGGATCTGTGCACCATCCCCATCAGACAACACAGCCCTCGGAGGCTGAGCTGGAGAATGAGTGGAGTATTTTTAGCTTTGTTTGGAATTCATTTCTGATGATCTAAGTTACTGTGAAAGGGGCTGGCAGGTTAATGTACATACTGGTCTGGTAAAGTCCACACCACTGCATCTGTTTTTGAAAAAAAAAAGTCAGGGAAGAGCCAAGGGTCTTTTGTCATTGGGCGCAGGATTTGAAACTGCAGTTTAAAAATAAAAACTGTTTACAATAATTAAAAAGAAAGGACTAAAAGCATGTGGACATGGGCCAATCTGTGGAGGCTAGGGGATAGGAAGGAGGTAAGTATGCAGAGTGTAGGCAGAAACCAAAAGTGTCTAAACCTCCTTGCCTTACACGTAAAATGAGTTAAAAGCTAGTTGCCTTTGGGAAACCCAGTCTTTGCACCCCTCCTTCCCTTCCCATCCACCTGCAAGGGCCTACCCCTCCCTGTGGCAGCTTTAGGGACGTTCAGCTGCAAGGGGCCATGATTCAGCTGGCTGTTTCCGTTGCAGAGTGAGCTTTACTTGATGTAGGATTTGTTTTCCACCAGTTTTGCCACCTAAACCAACTTGTCTTGTGTCCATACGGCAACTAGATCTAGGTCATGGAAATGGGGGAATGTGTGGCCAAGGCCCAGGTGAGGAGAGAGAGGTTTTGGTAGCACAAACCTGTTAGATCAACTGTATCTTGAAACTGTATTCTTGTAGGAGCCCAGGGACCAGTGGTGGTCTGGTGTTCCTGGAGATTACCTCCATGGTGGTGGCCCTTGATGAACAGGCAGCTCCTGGGGCTGTGGACAGGGCTGCAACAGCTGCACCTTCTTCAGAGCTTTTAGTGCTATAGAGCAAAACAAAAGCATGAGGTCTAATAAAGAACAGATGCCTGGCTGTCATTGCAGGGTCACATTGCAGTTCCTGGCTAAGCTAAATCTGGGAAATTCGGTGCTCTAAAATAGGCTTCTGATTCTTGATGTTTTATTTAGAACTATTCGGTTTGGAAAGTCCACATATCAAACATATACAGAAGAAAAGAAGACTTAGTCTGTTTGGGAGGGAGAGGTCTTGGAATTACTTTTGTGCTTACCTGATTGTTCCAAAAAATTAAATTGTGCATCTAGGGAAAGACAATTTCTTTCATATTCCGAAGGGACGAGGAGGATCAGCTGACTATAACATGGGGAAAAGAGCTCAATGTTTTTAGCATGTGTGGGTAGCTTATATCTCACAGCCACATGAGATGAGCTGTGGGCCTTTGCTAAATACAGTACAACTATCGTGGAGGGTATTATTCCTTTGTGCAATATGAGGTTCAAAAGAGGTAAAATGTTGCAAAGAAATGCAAAAGAAAATTGGATTTTAGACATCAAACCCATGAAAATCCGGGTGAGAATATCAAGGAGAGAATTCCATGTCTAAAGAGTTCATGAGAATACCCTATATATCACATCTCCCCCAAGGCCTTCATCTTCACTGTCAACAAAAGTCTCTACTGCAGAAAGAGAGATTTTACGAGGTGCTCCAATGGACTATTGCAGTGTTAAAGACTTTCTTTCTCCATGTTTCAGTGCTTTTCTAGGTGTTGTTGCCATCAGCTCCTGATCTAAAATCTGAGAAACCTTTTTAGAAGGAAGGAAAAAGAGATAGGCATATCTTAAAAGAGTGACTACCTTTTATGGATGCTTAATAAAACTGCACCTCAGGATATTACCCACCATTAATATTTGAATGAAGGGCTGAATTTGCTCCATCTCTGCTTAATCTCCTTCAAAGCCTGAGTCCAATTAATATTTTAGTGAAAGAATTGCCTGGCAAAAAAAACTGATGGAAAGAAGGAGTTTTCACAGCTATTTTGCACAAGGCAGACTGTGAACATGCAAATATTTGTACTGGAAACCTGATGCTGAGTTGCATTAACAGAATCTACTCAAATAGTTATTGCTATGTCATTGTTGAAATGTAAGGATGCCTGCAGATCCACAGAGGATCATTCTAGGTCAGGTAGTATTCACTAAATTCATTAATGAGCTGAATGATGACACAAAGCGAATCCTTATTAAATTTGCAGCCAATTTCCAGCAGCAAGAGACTGCAAGTATGTTAGAAGGCAGGATTAAAATTCAATGATCTTGATAAATCACAGATACGATCCAGAAGATGCGCCAGCATTCAGTATGAATAAGAGCTACATTTAGACAGGAATGAGGAACTGTAGAAATGCAGGACAGCAAAGAACTGTCCTGATGGCAACCTTGCAGAAAAAGATATAGCAGTGCCACAGCTCATGAGCTGGCAGCAGTGCCAGGCTAGTGCCCAGGAGGAGCACTGGCTTCTTGGGCAGCCTGCAGAGGTGCAGAGGCCGCAGGGTACAGGGATCTTCAGTGCTCTTCCTGCTTTGTTCAGCTCTCGTAAGGCCGCAGGTAGAGCTCCGTGTCTTGTTTTGGGCACTGAACTCCAAGAAAAGCTCAAACCAGCTGGAGAGAGTCCAGAGAAGGCGACCAGAATGGTAAGACATTAAAAAAACAAAAGCAAAACTACATAAACAGTAAAGAAAGAGAACCGATATTGTCTAATCTGAAGGAGAAAAATGTGTATATGTACAGGTAAAAGTCTTTTAAAAAAGGGGAAAGTCTCCTCCAAAGGGAATAGGGATAATCTGCTTTCCGTATCCAAGATGAATAACAAGAAGTAGTGGACTTCAATTGTAACGGGAAAGATTCACTTTCAGTGTTATGATGAAACTTTGTACAAATAAGAATAGTTTTCCTGGGCTGACTATGGCATCTTAAGCAATTTTTTTCTAACCAAATCTCCTCGGGGGAAGCTGGGATGTTATTGCTGAAACAATAAAAAATAATAAAGAAGGATTGAATCACAAGGAACTTATTGTCATAGTTCCTTGCAGGATGAGTATGGAAGCAAGGGATGTATTGCAAAGGGAGTGTTTCTGGTAGAGTCTGTCCAGTCATGGAGGTGGACAAGACTAGAGCTGAGCCCAGGGGTGGAGGTCCCATCTCACACTCCCAGAAAACACCGCTGAGGTGTGCAAACTGCCGGCAGCACCTGGATACCTGGATGTGCAGGCAAGGAGAATTCAAAAAGCCAGCAAAAGTTACTTTAGTCCAATAAAACTAAACTCCTTGCAGTCTTCCTGCACTCAAAGGAAAGAGAGGTTCTTCCTGCCGAAGCTCTGCGCATCTGAGGTTACTCTCCTGCTTTGAATCTCAGCTGTCCCTGCCCAGGGACTCTAGCTGGAGCTGGAGAAGTTGGTCATCCTGGGCTGATACCTGTTTTCCTGAGCCCATCCGCCTCCCACTCCTCACAAGCTCTCTTGTTAGTGAGAGCTGCACCGCTGACCCCGTGCTCAGCCAGATCCCTTCCATGGGCAGGTCTTTGCAGCAGCAAGACAGGCTGGAACAGGAACTCAAAACCAGCTCATTAATGTGCACCTGAATTTGACAGCGAGGTTCATGACCTTTTCTTTTTCAAACTGTAGAAATGTTTGACTGCTCAGACTTTACAGCTTGTTAATGGAAAGAAAGAGAAACATTAAGTAGCTGAATGTTCACCAAAAGCAAATGTCAAATGTTAAATTCCCCTGCCCAAATCAGATGTTTAGCTACATAAATTATCCAAAGAGGGAGAGGTGGCACCATGTGATTAAAATAAATCATCAACACATTGTAAATGTATATAACTATTAGAGCATAGATTATACATAGGTAAACAATATGTACACAAAGTGAATATATATAGATACACAAACACGACACATGCATTTGAATACTTGAGCTGTGCTGGTAGGTACTATAAATCAATCAAGTACAGAAAAGCAACATGCTTTATGGTGATGTCTGCAATTTCTTCCATATGTTAAATGCTTCTCCAAAAGCAGAGATGATATAGTTTCTGCTGTGACAAACGCACAGTTTAATAGGACACAGATAAATAGCAGTGAGGAAGCAATACAGCACGCAAACAGCATGATCAGGGCTATGAAAGACACACACTGTAACTATTTTCAAGAGTTTTTTTAAACACTTTTCATGCCTTCCTCCACATTTCAGGCTCCTCTTTCCAACTGTGCACCAGCTCCCATCACAGCTTATGTAATTAATCATCATGAAACCTATTTCAAATATAAAAATGATACAGGGAACATTTACAATATTGCAGAACGAAACAGCAAAATAAGAAATTCCAGGATGATGGTATATAGCAAACACTTCTGTGGATTTTGTGATTCATTCCAAGCAATCCTTGTGCATAATTTTCCTGTACACAGTAATAGACTAGAGAAAGTCTGAATTCTATGGGAATTTGCCCTTTTTTTTTTTTTTTTTTTTTTTTGCCATTTAGCACAGTGGGCTTTCTTTTCCGGGACGGAACTGGAGGTTTTACCTGGTTGTCTAAAAACTTCCAATTTCAGTTCAGATTGATGGAACCTGGGCAAAAGTCTGTTCTTAAAAAGAGAAAAAGAAACACTTTCTTGGATATCTCTTGGATGTACTAGTCCACCTAGCCACCGATGAACTGAATGTTTACTAAACAAGGGATCCTGCTGCAAAAAACTGAGAAATTCAAGACAGGCTGATATTCAGAAGTGCACACTGAAGTAAGCAAAGGTCTTTGAGCTGGCATTAAAAATAAATCTGCGACATGCTATGTAAAAGATGTGCTAAAAGCCCCATAAAACTACAAAGAAATCATGACACAGAAACTGCATGAAAAAAACTAGGAGAGAAGAATTAATCTACCATCTAAGGCCTTATTTAGTTTGCTTTAGTAATGTCTATAAAGCCTATTGCTGTGTTTTTCTAATGATGCATGCTAAGGCACAGGAGATAAGAAAAGCCACTGAAAGCTGCTGTAAAAGTAGGCCACTGTTAAATTAAACATTTTGTGAAAATCAGAGCCTACCTTGAACAACTGGGAAAACTGCTTTGCTTTTGGCAAGCACTGAGCCAGAAAGGGGCACTTCGCTTCACTGTTTTCATGGAGAAAATCACCAGTTCAGCACCCTTTCCTCAGCCAGCATCTCCATCTCTTCTTGTAATTAATGACACTCGAATATTTATGAAGTTAGTATCTACCATTGCACAACACATTCGTCTTGGTCTGCAGGAAACGGAAAGCATTGGCTTTAAAGCCTCGGGGTTTCAAAATCCCTACAGCCACGCTGGATTCAGTGTGTCACGATTTTCTGCAGGTGAAAGCAAGGTGTGCACCAGGAAAAGGGGGTGCTGCCGGCAGAGTTAGCAGGCTCTGCCTAGTCCTCCTGTTTCTCAGACAAACCTGGAACTTGCTGCACTGTGAAGAAGCTCTTGAAAAACCCCGGTGGCTCCCACAGCTGACTTGAGGCTAAAAAAGCCAGCACCAGATGTAGCTCAGATCCAGTGCAGCCAGTGGGTGAAAACTGTGCCCTTCAAAGTAGTAATTGTGTTTTAATAGCACTGGGGGTAACAAGGATGTGCCCAGACTGGGGGGGCAGTCATCTCCTGCTGCAGTCTGCAGTGAAAGAAAGGGCAACGTTATAAAATGCATGTTTTGGTCACTGCGACCCATCTCTATGATAAAGCAAAATGGATTGAATTTTCTTTTCAGCTTAAATGCTAATGTAAAGGAAAATCTAGCTCAGTTGCTTTTGGTTTAATAATGTATCATTATCGATAGGCAAAGTTTGATATCCAGTACTGCCCACAGTGGGCTTTTCTGGCTTTAAGCTCATGCCATAAGGTATAATGCAGAGACCACAGCACTCTGGCCTGCGGGCCAGAAAAGTGCGTCCTGCTCCCATGCAGTCCACTCTTTCTTGGTCCTCACTCACTTCCAGATTGAAAGTGTTTTCCTGCAAATATTTCTGTATATGCTTAATTCTGTATTAGCTAGAGATTTCCCACTGATGAAAATTGAACTATTTCCCAAATTTCTAACTGCAGGCATCAAACTAGCAGCCGCTCCCACTGGGAAAGAGGTTAACCTGAGAAATAATCTCAGCGATGAAGGAAACTGATTAAATTGCTTGCAGTATAAAGACTGAGGAAAAAGAAAATATAGCTTGGTTTCTTTACGTTTTAATAATATATAATTTATTCTGGTATTTAATGTATGAGCTTTTAAAATGTTGCTGTACACTTTTTATTTATAGCAGTTACTTACTTGGAGGGACCAAGGAATAGTTGTTAGATGTGAGAACCCACGAGACAAGGATTCATTTAATTATGGTATAAAATATGCAATAAAATGTGAAATACTATCCAAAACTAAAACATTGTTCAAACTTATCTTTTATTTACCACTTGCCTTTCCTTGCATTATTTGTCATCTTTAGTCACTGTTTATTCTGTTGAGCATGATTTAAGAAGCACAATGGGCACTTTTGCTTTAATGTTTCCAGTCAGCTTCATTTCTCCTTGACCTGTGTAATACTAGAATTGGAAACACCGCTAGGAAATATGTTTATAATTTCTTTGAATTTAAATTTTAAGACACTTGTGATTTATTTTTTTCCTTTTTTTCCCCATAGATATATATTTTGAAAATGGTATTTCTACAGAATTTACATTTTGGTCTGAGTTAGCTTGATAAATTTAGGTACTTTGCTAAGTACTGCATCTGTTTGAGAAAATTGAGAAAATAAAGAAAATGTAGAACACTGAACAGAGTGACATGAGACACTAAATCCTTGATGTTTTATGAAGTTATATCCCATGCCTCAAAATAACTCACTTTAACTAGTGATTTTAAATGCTTTCCTGGGAAAATTTTGGGGGAAAAAAATCTGTATTTCCCACTTAACCACCCTCTCCTTCCCAGCTTCACCACAAAACCTCATACGGCAAGTAATGTATAAAACACTCCAGTTTAGTTGAAGGAGATACTTAAAACAGTGCAGTTTGTGAATATATGTGAAATTAGCTTTTTTAGAAAAAGTAAAAAATCTTGTGAGGTTTCAGAAGTACAGTCTCTTTGAACGTGTGAATGAATACATATATGAATAGCTAAAAGTAATATTGCCCATTAAACTTCTGCAGAATTTATCATTTGAATTATTGCAGCTCTTTAAGGCACCGTCAGTCACCATCAGAATGTCAACGTGCTGGGCACACTGTAACCACAAGGTAACAGGAGTGTCCCTGCACAAGGTGACTTTTTGTTGCAATCCACAGTCTCACAAGTCTGTTTTCAGGAGCATCAAGAGGTAGTGAGTCTCCAGAATGTTAGGAAAGGGAGAAAGATACCACATGAGGACTTTTAATATGCACTAGATATGTTACTTTTCTTCTATGGAGCTGAGGAACATCCTTGATGTGAAGCAAGTCTGATGTGTGGAAACCCAGCCTTAGAAAGGGACTGGCCCAGAGTCCTGCAGCCAGTTGACTTTGTGCCTGGTGCTTCCAGGACAGGCACCTGGAGTTTCCACAGACACGAGGGTCATTTTGAGCTTCACTATCCTTCTAGAAGAAGAGAATAAAACCCCATGCTATCTAGTGCAGAAATTGCTGGAGGAGGTCTGTGAGAAGTGTCTATTTTGCACACTGAATGTATGGATGCTCCTTTTAACCACCGGCGGTGCCTTTTGACCATGTGGCACCTGAGCTGCTTCTCCAAACGCTTCCGTTTCAGCTGCTCTTTGCACCGTGACCAACCCCGCATGCAGAACCCTGGTTTGGGGACCCTGGGGAAAGCGCAGTGCTCAAGGAACATGGCCCACAGGGATAAGGCTTTGACAGCTACTGAAGGATGAGTTTTGCCTAACATTTTAATCGCGTGGTACAACATGTAAATAAATAGGTAATAATAAATACCAAGATATGATAAGACAAAATCACATACTGAAAAAAAAAATCCCACAGCAGGAATATGCACATATGAAAGGAGGCAGATGTTCCCAACGAGGTGGGCAGCGCCAATGAGGAGTAAAGCTCGCAGGAGGCAGCCATCTGCCCTAATTAATCAGTGGCTAAATTCCACCGGGGTGGCAGCGCTGGCCCTCCCCTACGAGCGCGGCTCCAAAGCAGAGGGGCAAGAGCGGCCGCCTGGGCCGGGCCGGGACCGCCCCTTGGGCCGGGCCGGGGCCGCCACCCGCGGGGCTCCCGGGCCGGGCGAGGCGGGGAGGAGGAGGAGGAGGAGGAGGAGGAGGAGGCGGCAGAGCGATGCTGCCCGCGGCCGCCCGGCAGCAGCTCCGTCCTCCCCGCCTGCCCTGAGGGCGCCTCGGCTGCCGCGGAGCGCGGGCCATGGTGCCCGCCCGCCCCGCCATCGCCAAGGTAATGGGGAGCTCGCGGCACGGGGGGCTCCAACCGACCCCTTCGTTTGCCTTCCCTCCCGGTTCACGTGAGTTCCCGCCGCGGCGGGCGCCCCCCGGGGCTGTGGCCGCGGTGAGGGGGCTCCGCGGCGCGGGGTCCCCGGGCCGGGCGGCCGCGTGCGGAGTTGGGAGCGAGCCCTGAAGGGAGGCGTTGGGAAGGGAGCTGCTGCCCCGTGGGGAAACTTCTTGGAAAGTGTTTCGCCGAGGTAGCGTGTGGCGAACAGTGTGCTTTGGTTCTCCTGCGAAGTGCGTTTGCATGAAGACAGACGGGTGTTGAAGGAGGAAGCTGCTAGGCGCTCTTCTCCCAGAGCCCTGATCTCCTGTGGCGCTAAGAGCATCGCCTTAGTAACTCACCGCGATAGCGCAAGCGGAGGAGCCGGTTGCAGGGCCGGCGGAAAGACGCACGAATCTCCTCGGAGGAAAAGGCAGAACTTCACGGAACCGACACGCCGAGCGGGCGCGGGAGCAGCCGCGGCGGCTGCTGCTGCTCCAAGGAGTCGGCGCAGCGCTCGTCTCCCTGCTCCGAGCGGTGCTCGCGAGGGACCCCGGCACCACGGCGGCGTGGTAAGCCGGGGCTTGCTCCCTCTGAGCCCAAGGGGCCCCTTAGAGCTGCGTCCTGCAGGTGCTTTTCTGAAAGTGCAGGTTTTTGATATGCGTAGTTGCTTTTGGTTGCTTTTGTTATGCCAGCTGCCTAGGGATGAAAGAGTGGGGAAATCTGTCTGTGATAAATGAAAGGATATTGTAAAATTTCCCCTTCGTGTTGGCATTTTAGGCTGTGCAGTGGTGGTTTCTCACTGTTTTTACTTGTTCGTGTGTTTCTGTTGCGGGGTAGCTTGAGAGCTGCGGGAGTGAAAAGCACCTTGGAAGGGTACAGTGTTATTTGTGATCGCTCACTAAACAACAGAGCAACAGAGGAGATCTAAAGCTTTGGAGGTGTAATGCATCTGATACCATCTTAAATATCCTCTGAGGTTGGTTTGGTTTCATTTTGAAGTGAAAGACCGTTTTTACTTCATTCACTTCTTTCATTTTTTATTGAATGTTGGATTTACCCTAATCTTGCAGA
This sequence comes from Tinamus guttatus, assembly GCF_059628265.1. Taxonomy (NCBI): domain Eukaryota; kingdom Metazoa; phylum Chordata; class Aves; order Tinamiformes; family Tinamidae; genus Tinamus; species Tinamus guttatus. The sequence continues at coordinate 529,977 of NW_028288623.1, forward strand.
TCTAAAGAACTAGCAATTATTTGCTGTGTAGCTGTGACTTGTTATACTTTCTCACCAGCAGACTGAACACTTTCACTGTACTTCCTTGTAAATCTGCTTTAAAAAGAGGTCAGATGGTGAAGAACAGTTATTGACTTGAGGGCATGTGGTTACAAGTGCAGAATAATAGTGTTCATTGCCTGAATGTCTGTGTTAAATGTTGAAGAAACTATTTAGACTCTGCCAATATTGACTGTATTTTTAGATAAGCTGTTGCTTTTCTGATGACCTGACTATTAGAATAATTAATGGCAAACATTCCAGTTTTTCTCCTTGCTGGCTACAAGTGTTGTGGTGTTTAAATAGTCTGTTTCGTTTTGAACTGTAGTAGTGATCAGCTGAAAGAGGAACAGTTGTTTGCCAGGCTGCACATCTCACTGAGATTTATCAATATAGGAGCTTAAAAGGCGCTGTTTAGCTCACCTAGCAAATAGTTCTCTTACTCTCACAGGGAATGTAATAAGGAGTTGCATGCAATCACTGTTGGCACTGTTTGCCCTTATTTTGTCTGATGATTCCTGTGATGGTGGCAGTGCAGATATGTTTTAATCAAAATAACACCTGAGGAGGGAGGGGGGAAATGTGTGTGTCCTCCTATAACAGCTATTATCTCCTTGCAAGATGCTCCTAGTGTGTTTTTGGGGGATCCCATGGGTCTGACAAGGGTGAGCAGAGTACTGTGCACTCACAGGTAACTGTGCACTGCTTCATGTTCGTGAGGCAGCTGGAAGTGAATTCAGTTAGTGAATGGGTTGGAAATGCCAGGCTCTGTCACTGTCCCTTCCAGCAGCCAAGAAGGGGGGGAAAGGAGAGGGCAGCACTGTCCCAGCAGACTGCAACAAGCTAGCAGATGGCAGGGAAAGAAAAGATGCTGCTGTGAATGGAGTAGTGGGAAGAAAATAACTGTGTGGTGTCGTTGTATGTAAGGATGCTCTCTTGGTCTGGGGTGAAACTTCTGCAGTGACATGTCTCCGTCTTTGTAGTGATGTACAAAGGTGTAATACCATGATTTTCTTTTTTTTTTTTTTTTTTTTTTTTTTGCAGTCCCCATGGGAGTCTCTGGCTTGTAAGGAGTGAGGGCTGACTAACCTGGAGGCTCGGTCTTGGGACAGCCTTGATAGCGAAACTCAGAATCAAACCCAACATTAGTAAATGCAACAAAAATAGCTCTTGCAGAGCGGCCAGCTGTCAGTAGCAGCAGAGTGAGGGTGAGCCGTTCCTCGTGTCCCATGCTGCAAACGTGCAGTTTCTCCCGAGGGGTCACTTGCCTGGTTGGGTGCGCTCGCCACCCAGGGCCCTTGGTTGTGTTCCTGTGAGCGCACCCAGCCTCTGTGGAGGGGGCGACTGACTGAGCAAGCAGAGAGCTTCATGGAGCAGCTCTGTGCTCGTTTGGAGTAGGAGCGGTCTGCCTCGTTTTCAAAATATTAATAATCCCTGTTTCTCATGGGGCTCTCCTCAGCTTGTTTCTGATTGTGTTTTTAAGTGTCAATTCAGTTTCCCCATTACATGGGAAACGGGTACTGGAAGAGTATTTTGTTGATTTGGAAAGGTGTTTTTACTTTGTCAGTCTTTGAGCTGCTGTCCCTAGCATGTTGCAGCAAAGCACTGTGCCATCTGAAGGACTGCTCGAGATGTAAGCTGGTTATCAGGGCCATGTGTTGTCACTGAAGATACAGTGGTACTTCCAGGCCTGAACACTTGCTACTCTGGCTGCATAGGAGAGAGAAGCTCACCCAGGAGAAGACATGTGCTGGCCAAGCACATTTGAGAAGCTCCTTTAGGTGCCTAGAGGTGGTGGCAGGCACCTCCTCATGTTGACAAGTTGGTTACTTGACTTCCATAGCTACACATCTGATTTCCTGAGGCTGATGCTCTTTGCATCTTTAAGCACTTCAGTGTAGCTGAGCACCTGTCTTCATATTCCAACCAAAATTATGTTTAATGGAATGTTTCTCCTGTGAATTTCTGCTGCCACTCTTCATCTCTTACTCTTACTTGCAGCAACCCTGGGTGCTGTTCAAGTAGAGCCAAGCTGTTCCTTGAGGCAATTGGGTTGTTGCGGCTTTGAGGTGACTAGAATCATAGTCTGAAGCATCTTGAAAAATTTGGTATATCTTTATTCCCTTGAAATGTAAGCAGCTGTATTACGATGATTTTTAGGCTGCTTTTGATTATTGCTTTCTTTTAATGAAGTAGCTACTTAAATCCTTAAAGGATATGAATATTGGTGACTCTACAGTGGTTTCTTAATCTATGTAAATTTGATCATGAGAAGAGTGTTTTCTATTTCAGTTATTGTTTCTAGGTGGATTAACGGGTGACTAGGGAATGAAATGACTTGTTGTGCTTGGAAAAGGAAAAAGAGGAGCTAATTTGTATTTTTGTCACTGGTTGACAGGAAAGACTGTGGAGTCAGGAGAAACTGCTGCTACCCACTTGCATTACATCAGATTTGTTACTTTTTTTTTTTTTAAACAACTCTGTTGGTGGCAAAGAAAGTGGAGAGAGAGGTTCAGCAGGCAATAAGATTCTGACATTTTGGTATTCCAGGAGCTCTGTGTTGTCATCTTGGAAACAGTTGTTCCTTCATTCAGCAGTAGGAAATAAGGAGCTTCACTTAGTCCATCTGGGAGGGGTGGGTCTGGGAGTATATAGGCAATGAAGAGAATTTTTTTTGCCTTTTTTGCCAGGAATTCTCAGTTGAAGGGAATCACAAATAAGTGGTTTGGGAGGATATCTCTTCTTTCGCTGTAATTAGAGTCTGACACCAGAGATGAGAGGTTCACAGTATAGTTGAAAGCTCCTCAGATTGATCAGTACAGACCTACTGTGCTGTGGGGATGTGTGGTGAGCAAATAATTATTAATGGTTTGGCAGTCAGGCATTATACATTCAATTTATTGTACACAAGTGTGGGGAAGTCACTCAACTGTGACTTAAAGTTTTGTGTAAAAAAAAAAAAAAAAAATTGCCTCTGCCATAGATGAGCAGCTAGTGATAGATTGCACCTTTACTGGTGCAACCACAGCCTGGCATAGACACATACTAGCTTGAATAAGGATTTGTCTTTCTAGGAGCATTTCTGGTATACTAGCAATAGTAGTAAACTGTTGTAGTATTTCTAATGCACATAGTGTATATTGGTATGGAAATCAGTCCAGCTATGGTGCTGTAGAGTTGATGTTCACTGCTGCACAACCACAGTGGGCTTTGTGGAGCACGCCTGCCCTGTGTGTGTGGGTGAGCTTGAGCAAGCTAATTCAGAAGTGGCTTAGATGCTTTTAAATTGTGATCGCACAAGTGTTTTGCCCTTGATTTGTATCTGTAAAGGCCTTAACCTGCTGGAATAAACAGTAGGTAAGTAAAATAGTAATTTACTGTAAAATGTCCTTGAAGTAGGTGAAATGCTACTGCTTGTGTTCATTTGCATCAGAGGTATTGCATTGTCCCAAACATTCAGAAGCATCTGTGCTTTTGGGTAGTAAACTTCCCGTTTTATTTTACTGCAATATACTTGCACTTTTTTATCCTATGGAGAATGAATACGCAGCAAGAACTCAAGTGCTTTGGGGTCTTTTAAATGAGACTGCAGTCACTGATCAATGCAGTGGTGGATTGCTGGTTATATCAACTTGAAGGAACGTTAGCAAGCTCCATTTGGAACAGGGAATTTGTGTAGAGTAATTATAAATTTGAAATCTCACAGGTATTTGGATTTATATTTTCTTATTTTGATATTCTTTTCAGCTCATATTAGAGCATCCTGTAGTCTGTTCCTTTTTCATTCTTTTAAATAAATTTTCACCTGTTATTAAAGTATTAGTAAGAGTGTGGAATAGAAAATGTATCCCATCAATCAAAATTAGCTTTCTACCTTTGCAATTAATATTTTAGTGGCCTAGAAGGCATGAGACACACTCAAATGAGGAATTTTTTTATCAGTATATTTGATGAACCAACTTCTTGAGCAGGAAGCTTTTAGGACACCTTGACTGATCCAAGGAAGGTGGTTTTTCACAAGGGATTTATCCTGGAGAAAGGGTTGGAAGTATATCAATCAGGCTGTATAGCCTCAGTGCAGTTACTCATCTGATTTTCCACAGGGAATAATTTTGGCCAGTAAGTTGGTGGTGTTGCAAAACAGTAAAATAAAACTTCAGCTTTCTCCTTTGCAACTGCTCCTTGCAGACAGGTAGTGCTTTGTAAATACTGCTGTTGTTTGATATTACCAGCTCAGTTGAAGTTGAAGGTAGGCTTATATCTCTCTTTGCATTTCTAAATTCATATAGCACTGACATTTATCTCAGTGAAACATTCAGCATATCTTTGCTATTATGTTCTCTTTAGTTATCCCTAGTAATGCTCTGGCACAGAGTCTTGCTGAGAGCCCTTGCTGTTTGTTCTGCATGCTTGGGAAGATGACTAAATATATTGCAGCCAATTTCTTCCTTGCTATACCATCCTTCTGACCTGTTATGCCAAAAGGAAACTTGGCGCATAAATGCCCATTCTAAGAATTGATTTCATAAATGGAAAAAATCTCACTTTTTAAGCAGTTCATGTATCAGTATTCACTACCATCCTTTCTCATTCCATTTTTCTGTGGGTTTGCTTACTGTCCTTGTTAACTGCTGTCAAATAATATGAAGTGGGAAAAGCTGCCTTTAAGTCAGCAATATACCTAGCCCACCTTGGTGGTCAGAAGAGAAAGCTGGTAGTGCATTTTTCTCTTGAAAAATAAATAAAATGTAAGGCTTATTATTTAGGGGTCAGGGATCCTGGGACCTAGTTGGTGTAAGATGCTGGGTTCGTTGTTTTCAATCTCTTGATTTACTGACTGCTGTATTTGTACTGTTGAACTGTTCCAGTTCTAACATTAAGCATCACTGCTAGTGACAAGCTGAGCACTGCCACATATATCACAGATGTGGATAAAAAGAGCTCTAGACTACAGAGAGGATCCTCTTAGGGAGGTGGTAAGAGGCTGTGGGTTTTCATGGTTAGCAGTGTTGTCTTTAGACCAGCATATGTGGAATGATTCTTTCTTTTGAGTTATGATGATTATGTATGTTTTTACAATTGCAGTTTTAAGATGTGGAGGTTGCAGAATCTTTTGGGAATGGCGGAATGGATAAGATACTGCGATAAGATACTCTGGCACAATGAGACCAAAGTCTCTGCCATTTCCATGCTTAGATGTGCATTCTTCTTATCTCATGGCATGGTCAGGAATGTGTTTGAACTGCTAGCATTTCATCGTGAAGCTTTGAGAGCGGGTGCATCAGAAATAGAAGGAATGGATTCCTTGGGAATCGATGAATTTTCCTAGCATAAAACGAAAGTGCTTTCTCATAAACAAAGAGGAAGTCATTTGGCAAAAAAACTAATATTAAGTGCACTTGCAGGAAATGTTTATACTTTGCTCCTTATAAACAGCAGCAGAGTGACTATGTTGATAGTGCAGCAATGTTCAGCATGTGCAGCCTGCAAGGAGGGCCAGAAGGTCTGGGGATAATCTTCCACTGGGAAGATATGTTTGAAATAACTTCAGTCGCAACTCAATGACCAAACCGGTCATTGGAAGGATTTCCATATGCTTCAGGAACCACATACTTCACCTTTACCCTTTTCTGCAGTAGTGCTGCCTGGAGCTCCATCACTGCTGACTGCAACACGGTCCCCAGTCCTGCTCTTACTAGCACTTGCATCCTGCCAAACACTTGGTTCAGGAGGGCAATGTGCTTGTTTTGCAGAGTGCAGTGGTCAGCAGTGTGTTTCTTCTTGCATTTGAGGGTACTGAATGAGATGGCCAAGTTCTTACCTCTGCTCTAGTTGTCTGATTCACCCAGATGTGTGTGTTTGGTCCCTGTTTGGGGAGTTATTTCAGTAGTCACAGAGGTTTAGAGAATTCCTTTTGAAAGCAGAGTGGAGGGGAGTATGGCAATGTTCTAAGCCACACCAGTGAAAATCAGACTGTGTAGCCCAGGTCAGGCCTGAGCATCCTCTGGTTGACACATTTGCTTGTAGTCTATGGAGGGGTTACTAATTAGAATAAAGCTAGCTAGATATTAATGTCATGGAACTATTTTTTGACTCTAAGGTTGTGCACTAAAGCTCCAAGTGTCTTGTATTTTGACCTTGATACTGCATGTCAATGCTAAGCTATTCTTGAAATATATTAATTATATAGGACAATGTTAATTTCCATTTATTATCATCCCAAATTGTATTTCAGTGAGCTTTTGTTACTAAACTCCAACATGAGGTATTTTAGAGGTGAGCTGTGAATAAACTTTTTTTTTTGAATAATTTTTAAAAAATAAACTGGAATGGCCAATACTAAGGAGTTCACTGGTCATGTAACACATGGGAGCTCTATCTCTTTGCTGCTTTTTTGGAGCAGCAGTTTGAGGAGCCCTGATCAGATTAGCAGGGAATAAAACTTGCTGTGATTCAGTACATTTTTTGTCAACAGCTGCCTAGCCAGGCTAGTGTGAATTTATTTCTTGGGAAAGAGTGGAACAACTTGTAAGCAAGAGTTAAATATTTCCTTTCTTTTTAGCAGCTGTGTCACAGTATTTTTCTGGAAGATTTAGTTTAAGGCTTCATAGACATCTTATCCATTAGATGTTGAAGACTGTTTTCTGTTCATGTGTGACTTTAACAGAGAACAGTTAGAACAAGTAGTTTTAAATTGTTATCATTTTTGCTGCAGAAGGGTTTGATTTGTTGCAAGCAGGGTTATTATCAGAAAAGTAGCCATAGGAAAATAGCATCTTTTTAGCTGAAGACTGACTTTCAGTAACCACTTTTTTCAATTATTATTATTATTTTTTAAAGTTGTGCTTTTGTGTGTTGACTGCTGCTGTGTGGATGCATGCTGGTACGTGCTGGCCACTGATAATGTGCTAAACTGCCTGCAGCAGTAAGGAGCTGGCAGGACTGTTTAGGTAATAATTGGTCAGGTTCTTAACTTATGTGTGGGCATGTGTACTTGAAAATTTTCAAAGTCCAGAGTCTCAGTAAAGTGCCTGTTTTCACCTTCCTCAGCCCACACAACTAATGAGGCTGCATCAGAATAGGAGGGATTTTTTGCAGGTTAATGCATCATGAAACTTTTATATAGAAAGACTTGGAGGGAAGACTCCTGGGCTTACCTTTTTTACCTGTACAGTGATGTGGAAGGTTGACACTGTTGTTTCCACTACACTTTCACTATGTAGTAGACCAAATAATTTACAATTTTTCCAGGAATAAAGGGGAGCAGATTCTTGCTCTGCCTGGGGTGATAGTTAACCCTGAGCAAGTGGTCTGTTCTTTCCAGCTGATCTGGTCTGTTCAGGAGAAACTTAATTCTGTAGGTAGAAGGTGGCCAGATTTGCTCTTGGTATTTGAGTTAAGGACAGGTGCCCACATGGGACTGTAGGGAAACCACACTCTTACTCATAAACCACCCTGTGGCTTAAGATACTTCTGGAAGAGGCATCACCTCTGTTGGCTGGTTGGAGACGGGCAAGGTAGAAGTGAGTAGCCCATGTGCTGTTGTTTGTTCTTTTGGTCCTCCTATCTTCTGCTCTTTTAAAGTGTGTAGTAGGAGATGGGAAAACATATGGAAAATAAACACTCCATCCACCAAGGGAGTACAATGAATGCCCAGTTCAATTCCTGCTAAGGCTTCATTTCCTTTCTTGTTGTTTCCTCTCTAGTATGTGGTGTAATTAATTAGCATTGGATCTCTATTGACCCTAGATGTCAGGTATATCACTGTATTCTGCTACTACTTGAGCACTGGGCATTTGAACATGTGAGATTTTTTGTTGTTTCACAGAAACCAAGGGAAACAGTTGTGTTTAAAGAGCATAACCGCTGCAATTGGTATATATTTAAAATGATCATATATAGTATCCAAGTTGATTATGTATTTGACAGTGTACATTTTCAAAGCATGGTGATTATGAAGCATAGACTTTATGATGCTTCCCAAATTATCATAAGTTGGGCTTCTATATCTTACATCTAAAGTTTAGAGTTCTTTTAAATAAAACAGTTGCAAACTGGAATAGTTCATATACAGGTCAGCTGAGATCTCATGTAACAACATCTTTGTTGCTACTCAAGTGAGCGTGGTAACTTAGGAAGGGCACTCTAATTTGAGCTGTGTTCACAGAAACTGAGTTGCATGGGAAGAACTGAACATCATACAGAAGAACAGATTTCTTGAAGTTGTGTTGATAGTATGAGGGGAGGGACTTTGTGCATAAAACAAGCAATCTGAAAAGAAATAAAAGCAGCTTTGGAAACTTGGAGCCCTGAGAACCCTTGGGCCTCACTGAGGCCCTTCTGGGTGGACCTTGGATCTGTGCCAAGGCCTTGTGGGCAGCCCGGGCTCGAAGGCACTTTCCCAGATTTCTGTCTTCTGACAACAGGTTCATTTTTATTAATAATCTTTTGTCAATCTTTGGAGGCAGTCTGTGGCTCCCTTGATGTCACTGTACACTGTGTGAAAACTGCTCTTGTAGGTGGTACAAGATGTTTTTGTCTTGTCGCACTGGAGCAGATGAAAAGCTTCAGGATGTGCTCTGCAAACTCGCTTGATCTTTCCTGATACTTCAGGATTTCTCCCATAGTATAACAGCAACAGAACAAGTTGTGAGTATGAATGTTCAAAGTGAATATAATGTAATAAGTGTGTAGCATAGCAGAGTAAAGCTGCAGAGGGCTTTTTCACTAGAAGTCAGAAAATTCTTCCTTAAAGGACCATTGCTCAATCAAACATTAGTGCTATATATGCTAGTGGAAATTGAAGGTATTGTAGTTTGGGGTAAACATCATCATCTGTACTGTGTGTAAAGCTGAAAGTCAGGTCAGGTGACTTGAAATATGCTCTCTACTCTAACTTGTAGTGACTTCGAAAGTCATATTCAGAAGTGCTTTGGAAATGCATGTTAGCTTAAATCATTCAAAATACTTTAAAGTGCTTAAGGAGTTGTAAGGACCAGCTGTGCCAGCTCTGCACTGACCCTCAGGAGCCAAAAAATCCCTCCCTCAAATTCCTTCTTCCCAGACTGTTTGTGGTGGTTCTTGCCTCTGGCTCTCTGATCGTCCCCTCCTCCCTGTTTGAAATGGTGGCCAGTAGGAACCTGTATCCACATTTCTTTTAGAGTAGGCTGCTATTTGCTTTTGGTATGAATGGCAGTGTGCATGACAGCCTTTTGCACCTGCCAGTTTCACTGAGGTTCAGTATTAAAGTGAGGTTTTTTTTTCCTGTTTGGCTTCTCTTGTTTGGCACAAAGGTCTGAGCCATTTGTGCCTTTTAATGAGGAAGGAATCATGCTTTAGAGAAGTGAGATCAGAGCATTTTAGTCAGACAAATATCAAGGTGTCCTTTGAAGGTATGCAATGAAATTCTGCATCAGCTGAAGTCGAGTGTGGTTTCCTTCATACGTCTTTTTCTGTTTATGTAAGTTGTGCCTTGCCATAGTCCTTCACAGTCTGACACAGAGTGACACTGTTTTCTGTTCCTATCCTTGCAGGTTGAGCAGCAAGAGGTGAACATGGCTCAAGCATCCAGTGATCAAAGTAATGTGGAAACTGCTGACCTGGAGGAGAGTTCTCCCAATATGATTGTCTACAGAAAGGTAAAGGTTGGTCTTTGTTTAAGAAAATCTGCTATTTTTGTCTTCAGCTTGTGAAAGGATCCCTTGTTCCTGTGGAAGTCTAAGGTGTCTTTTAGTCTGCTCCAATGGATAACTGAAATATTTTTCAGGAAGGTAGAAATCTCATTCTATAACATTTGAGGACTTGCAAGTATTTTTCTGTTCAGTGGAAATATTTAAGCCTGTTAATAAAAATACTTCATGTCAGACTAAAAAGGTATAACTTAGAATTTATAAATTATTGTAGGCAGTTGAAAGGAGAAAAAGTTGCATTACCAGTTTACTGACTACAATCATTGTACATAATTTCCAGGCTTTATCACACTGTGTAAAGCATTGTTTCTTTGCAGGTAGTTATTATTTGCCATTTTATTATTCCAATTAAATAAGAGAACCTTACACTATGATCAGATGTCTCATTTTGGAGTGCTTTGGCAGTAGTAGTGGAATCTTCTAACCCACTTGCTTAAGGCATTGTTGTGCTCTGGGACAGGTAGTGCTCTACAGTTCTGCAAAGCAGGGAAAAAATGTGTAGCTCCACTAAGTTACCATTCTGTTTATTCTACTGACAGCTATAATGCTAGCTCAAATTGGGCTTCCTTATGTAGTAAAATATTGGGCAAAAATCTTATTTTAGCCATTTTTACACCTTACAAAATAGCTATAAATAACTAAAATGTGTTAATGTGTAAAATGTGATATTTGCATGATTGCAATTGTGGTGACTTTCGTGTGCTGAGAATTTAGATATTGTAAACAGCAAAATGTTACTTTTTGATGTGTGTGTGTGTTTTTTTTTGTTGTTGTTGCATATTTGATTTAGAAGTTGGAACTGTTAACATGGTAAAACTTTCTGGATGATGTCTTGGCTTGTTTGTTTTGAATGTTACAAACACTTTTGCTGGTAATTTAGAGGATGCAGCGGTAGGTTAGACTTAGCTTTTTAGATTCTGTTCCCTGAGAGGTCCAATACCAGCAGATTGAAGCTGATTTGGGACATAAAAGATGATTTGGTTGTCCCATCTAGAATTGGGTTATTAAAGCTGTGGTACTACAGAGAATACTTTTCCATTCCTGGAAACCTTGCCTTCTATGTGATCATGCCTTGCTCTTTCCTCATGTGACATTTGTATTTGAGGATTTTTTCATTAGTTTGCCTGTTGCTGTTTCATTATTAGAACTTTAGAATAAGCCTTGTGAGTCTTTCAGGGGTAATGGGGAACCCGCTAATGTTAGGTTCATCTCTATCCTGTTTTTCCTCAAATGCCATTATCAGTCCTTAATATAGTAATTTGTAAGAATACATAGATACTTATTTAGAATAGCATGCTCAATGCATTGTTCATTGATACTGGAATTTCTATAATAAGTTAATGCATGTCTGTCAGCTCTGTTGCTTTTCTGAAGGCTTAATAGTAGCTCTTTTTCAGTCAGTTGATTTCAATTAGTGATTCACTTACTGAGCCTTCTTTACAGTTTAGTTATATATATTATCTATCCATTATTATGTTCCTTGAAGCTGAGAAGTCTTATGTAAAATCAGACAGTCTTATTCTTTTGATTATATCGCCTCTCTCCAAATCAGCATTTAGCTCGGCATCTCTTCTCATTTTCTTTCAAATGACTTGATTGCCAGTAATGAAGGAGGGAAACACTGCACTGGACTCCCTGCAGTGCAAACCACACGATTTGCCAGCATACCCTACAGTTTTAGTTGGTGTTAGCAGTTTCACAGTACAAGAAAAGATTTTTTTTTTTCCTCTGTCCTTCCAATAATGATCATGACAGGCCTATCTTGGTTCCCAAGGTAGGAAAAGAAGAAAGGCCAGGATTCAGTTGCAGAACTGTTGCAAGCAGGTCCTGCTGCAAGTCTTGGCCATTCTGTTGTTTCACAGTAGTCATGTTTGTGAGTGTTGGGGGACACCATGGAGGGTGCTGGGTGAAGACTCTATACATGCAGCTTCAGATTGTGTGCACTTTTAGTGGTGCACTTTGTTTAGTGAGACTCAAGATTTGAGGTTTGAGCCAAGAAGGCATAATACTGCCAACTAATACTTTGGTTTTCTTTATGATCTGTGAATGAGAGGGGCACATCTAAAGAACAAAAGAGGTCTTAGGTGGGGCTGAATCTCCTTTTGGAGCCACCTGCCTTTTCTATATGGAAAAAGCCTAGAGGGAACTGCGTGCTTGCCTTGTGTGCTTACAATTATGCAGAATGGATTTTGGCCATCCAGAACAAAAAACATTATTCTCACTCCTATTAGTGTATGGTGTTCTCTGGACTCCTGCAAGCTCACTGATCCCAATTGTTTTGCTATAGCAAAGGGACTCAGTGAGACATGACCTAGGTTTGTCTGCTTTTGGGGTTAACCATTTGGGAGCATTTATCAAATTGTGAAGCATATTAACTTGGAATCCAAAATGCCCAGTGTTGTCCTACCATTCTGGAAGATAAACAGTTTCAAAACAGATTTAAACTTGGGTTGCCCATTTGGAAAAGCAGCTGCAGTCAAACAGAGGAGATTCTTGTTTACTAAGACATGATGGGAGTTGCCTGGCTTCAGCTTCCTATACGTGAATTGGTTGGTGAGGATGCACACCTTGGGGGCAGTAGTGTTTTAGGATGTGATTTATCTAACCTTGTACGTGGTCAGGTTCAGAGTGCTCTGACCTGCATGAATTCTATGGACTGGAGGTTTCCATTGGCTTTGATGGATGCCTTGACATCTGGCTATCAGGTAGTTGCATCTTATGCAACTACTTTGAAGCAAGCAGATGTTGCCCATACCCAAGGGCTCCTGTGGAAGGGAGCAGCATCCCAGTCCTCACTTCTGTCTGAGCGTTGTGGAGCATGAAAGAAAGAAGTATGAGAAGAGAAAAATGCATTTCAAGCAGACAGCAACAGAAAATATCAATTGATTTTTAAATGCCTGTCACTGTTCCTTGAAATCCAGCTGTTGTTGATTGCCTTTCTGGCTTTCCATGCTGTTTGTGTCCCAGGGGCCCTTTGGCTCATGGTCCTGATAATTCAGGGCTTCAGGGTTCACCTTTTGCATCAGAAGATCAACTGTTTGTTGGTGTCTTCTGGCACCAGCAAGTAATACAGACTTATGTGACTTATCAAAACAACCAAATCAAATTCTAGAGAAGGCTGGAAAATTGTCATGCCATTAAAATGGAAGAAAAAGCTAATATTTAGGGTTTGACTAAACAAAGGCTGAAAATACCAATAAGGAAGTATTTTTAGGAGTATCTGGGGACTTGAACAAGGACCTTTAGTATGAAAACACCAAGGTTAGAATCTAGGCTGCAGAGCAAGAAATGTTTGCTCCTGAGGGAGATCTCTTAGGCTGGAGAAGAGCTGGCAGATGTTGCTGTTGGAGGTGGCTAGAACCAGCCTGAGTCCTCCTGAGGGCTATTCCTGGGGCAGCAGTCCCTTGTTTTCATCTCCACAGCCAAATTTTACCAGCCTGAACTGCTGCTTTGGTCAGCAGGTTGTGAGTTAATTTCTAGATTTTTATGATTGTTCATCCCAAGTCTTTTAAGCAAGAAAATCTAATTTCAAAAGTCAATTACTGTTAAAAGTAAATGTGGACCTGCAGCTGCCATAAGGTATTTTCAGAAAAATCTGAATCGTCTGCTAGCTGTGGTGTTGAGCAGCCTGATTTGCTCTTTAAATGCCCCAGATAGTTGCCAAAGAAGCCGCCAGAGTTGTATTAGGAGCTTTTCCTCTGTGGGAAACTCTATGGGCTTCAGCTCATGGCAGACACTTAGTGCTGTGAAGCAGGGTCTGAACTGGTGACGGGGGAGAGCAAACGGGAGAACCTAGTAGTATTGCCACCAAAACTGCCTGGTTTTAGGATTATGTATGATCCGCTTCTTGCTAAAGTGGAAACTGGATGCAGGGAGGCAGGAGGCCTTTCTGGCTTTGTATTTAGCTTTGTCTGTTTCCCTTGAATGGGCACCTTTAAATGCCTGCAAGCACCTTTGCATGCGCTGGCAAGCTGCACTGCTGGAGGGTGACTTGGGTAGGTGCTCCTGAGCAGAGCTAGTGCCACTGGCCTGGCTGCAGATTTGAGGGTAAAGCTGAGGGCCATGGATTCTGCAGCTGTTAGATGCATGTCAAGGATTAGTGATCTAGGACACCTGTGTAAAATCACATAATGTTAATGCTTGGAGGGCTTCCCAGATTGATTTCCATCTCTGCATGTGAGTAAAGCTGATGTAGGGAGGATGGGGCCAAACTCATCTTAGTAGTGGCCAGTGACAGGACAAGCAGTAATGGGTACAAGTTGAACCACAGGAAAAGGAACCAGTGGCAGAAACCAGTCTTCAAAATCAGGTGGAGGCAACAAACCTCCAGCAAGGGCTCTTGACACTTTGTAGCTTGTGGTTTCTTTTCAATATTTGTCTTCTAGTAAGAGTGAAGACTTGAATTTCAGCTCAGCAGGTGGTGTGTTAAAGTTACAAATAAGGAAATGTTCAGAACATGGTAGGTAGACTCTCAAATAACTTAGTAATCTCAAAAGCTTTTATATATATGATGAACAAACAATCCTCTGTTTTTCCTGGCTATGTTGGTTGATCTAATACATGATATTGCCTGCCTTAAAAATCTTCCCATTAAAGTAGTGATTGCCCTGCCTAATTCTTGCTGGTATTTTGCATACACAAATATTTCTACTCTTGGGAGGAAAAAAGGTCTTAACTCAGTGTAACTCCAGCATACTGTTCCTTTGTGGAATTAGCAATTTCAGCAAGTCTTCTCTCTACTCTTTTGTGGCTTTCTCCATATTCAATCAGGTGCTTTTTCATTCCTCTCAGGCTCATTTTTGCATATTCCTTTCTGTAACTAAAAGAAGAAACTGTCTCATGGAGCCACCAGAGTCTAATTGCGGTGATCCATTCCTGAAGCTGTTCTCAGAGGCAGAAAAAAGACAAGCCAGGACCAACAACTATGACAACTTCAAAGTATATTTTTAGCAAAGCAGCCAGTGCAATTTTAGAACAGGGAGATAAAAAGGGAGAGTTCAGCTAGAGGGTAAGATTATGCTATTCTAGCAGTAGCACTTACATAGTGCCTCACACTTTGAGGGGAAAAAGTTCCCCCTCACCTCCATGTCTTTCTTAGGTTATTCTTTGTTTACTTGTAGTTGTAGTTATCAGCATTTCAAGTTGCAGTTTTGTAATATTGTCAGTGTGCTTGTTGATATACTCTTGCATGTTGTTTTGGACCGAATGCTTAAATCTGAGTGTTCTCTTTCTGCCTAGAGCATTTTTTAACTATGGGGTTGTTCAGCTAAAGAAAAATAAACCTTAGAGAAACTAGTTTTGGAGAAACTGTAGAGTTCAGAAGACTCTGTTAAAGCTTGTTACCAGCCTCTGCTTTTGCAATAGGAGTTTTTAGAAATGAAGACACCTGCAGCAGCCTGGCTTGTGGAGGTGTTCATGGGTGGGCCGCAAGATGAGGGCTCCTGTGCATGCACAGTGCCCTTCCTGCTGCTGGAGCATGAGTCTCCTGGCAGCACTTACGTACCAGTACTTTTATAACTAATTTAGCCAGTCTTCCTTCTCATTTTTCAGGTATTTTAGATTTTTAAGATATCAGATGATATCTGAAAGTACCTATCCATACTTGACAGTGCTACATGCCATGGCTTGGATGGATTGCTTAGGTTGTTCACTGCACAGGGCAGGCTGTGGGTTGAGCATTAGGTAAATGTGATGCTTGTGCTAGTGACATGCTGCAGCGTGAACCTTCTGAGATTTGGTCATTGTAGCTGTGACATAGGTACATAGCTCTATTTTTTTTTTTTTTTTTTTTACCTTTTCCAGTTTTCTTGGACTCTACTCTTCTACCCACAGCTCATTCTTTGCTTTTTCCCCTCTCCTGGGGCATTCCAAGTCCTTACTACTTCCATTGCTACTTTCACAGGTGGAAAAACTGCTTAGCTCACATAGTCTGAATCAGATCAGGATTTAAGTGGTTTCTTGGATTATTAACAGCACATAATTAAAAAGCAAATGGTGAACTACGTAAGCAGGATCCATATGAGCAGCATATGGACATTAGCAGAATATTAACATATAAATAGAATTTTCTAACACCTAATCTCCCAAAGTTGTGAACCTGCTGGGCTGGGTAGGAGTAGAGGATGTGTATTGTGTGGAATGATTTTGGCTCTTGCTGGGAGTTACCTGCCAGCTTCTCTCCTATGTAGCCTTGGTTTATTAATCCCTCTGAAACATGTTTCTTCATTATGCCATGCATTGAGAAGTGAGATAGACTGCAAAAGTTTCCATTAATTTGCTTCAATGTAAAAAGTAACCAAATTCTTGTTAGCTGTTTCTGATTATCTCTGTAGATAAATATGAAATAGATCAGAAAGTAATAATATTATCAATTTTATGGAATGTGTTTACCAGGGAAAACTAGAGCAGGAGGCTTCCATTTATAAGCCATTTGTAAAGTACAGATGTGTATGTTGTAAACTATGGATGTGTGTATATGTATGTAAATACAATACGTGTATATTGGCTATTACAGTTTGAAGGAACATTTCAAGCACATATTCCCACAGAATTTTGGGAACTGGGAGGCAGAGCTCTGTACCTCAAACAAAACGGGATTCCCCTTAAACACTACTTTTTCACATGTAGTTCAGAAGGGCTTCAATTGCCAGTACTTTTCTCTTTTTTCCTCAACATAAGAAATAGGGGAAAATTGTAAAAGGGACCCATTTGACTAGTACCAAAAATAACACAACATGATGTTATTCCATTTCCAGCGTATACTCTTCCTATTACAACAATTAGGAACTGTAAGTGCATAGCACATGCAGTTAAAGGTTAAAAACCTCAAATAATGGCTTTTTGAGAATACTTAATCATCATTTTCCTTTTACATTGTTTTAGCCTTGTCACTAGAGATAGTTATTCTCTTTCAGAATGCAAAACAACTCTGGTAGTACTTATGAAAGAAATGCTGGTGCTCACTGTAGGGTTTAAAAATGTTCCTTCTGCTGGCCAACTGCATGTTGCATTAAGTGGTTAATTCGTGTAGAGCAGCAAACCTGAAGTAAGTGCTTGCAGCACCTGATTAAATGCTGGAATGGATCGGAGAGATGTCAGTGACAACATCTGATTGGAGTCCTAAGGTCAGGAATTAATCTGCTCAGATCAAGGTTGATGCAGCAGCTTTTGGTGCATCTAGAAAACTGGACTCTGAGAGGAAACCTGTGCAAACCTGTGCCATGGGCTGCTGTCCCAGGTGTGGAAGGAGTAACCTGCGCTTGGATTCGGTGTAGTGTTTCACTCAGCTGCCGGGATTGCTGTGGACACCTACTTTGGTGATGCTGTTGCTGCTTGTGAAATACAGCAGAAATTGCCCAATGGAGGGTATCTGACCAGGGAGAGCCCAATTCATTGCAACAGGCAAGTTATCCCTGTTTCAAAAGCAGTCTTGAGCCTTAATAGTAAGATGGAAAAGAATTTAGATGAAAGTGGATGGAATGGGCTCAAAACGCACTATTTTTTTGTAGTGGGACTTCAGCTAAACCCTTTCTCATTCTTGATTAATAAAATATTTCTTCAGAGGATTATGAACTTCTTTCATAAGGCTCTGAGATCAAGCTTAAGTGGGAGGATTGGTTTCAATAAATAGAATTACATGTGCAGGACCATGAAAATATGCAAAAGAAGTACCATTTAAAAAATCATGTTTTGCTTCCCAAGACATTTTGAGGCACTCTTTTTTCATGAGAAGCTGTCACACCACATTCAAAGGGGAGCAGGCACTGTTATTTATTCATCGCTTTTTTGCTGCTGCTGTTATAAATCTCTTCATGTGTCTTTCTGTATTTAAGAGAACTGAAAATGAAAATTAACCTGTTAACCAGATGCTGAAGTGCATGGGCCTGCTTCACAGGCCCAAGTCGTTGAATTTCTGGGGCTATTTTAGCTCAAAAGCTCCACATATCATTGAAGGAATAGAAGACACCCATTTAAATAAGATGTCTCCTACAAGGCAAAGAGAAAGGGTCATCCTTTTAAACTCTTCGTGGCACTAGTTTTGTTTCCTGGTCTTCTGAGCATATTGTGCTACAGAATGCCACTTTCATTCTGCTGCTGGTTTCAGTTTAGGTTTTTCCCCTTTGGAGAAAAAAAAAAAAAGGGGGGGGGGCATTGAGGCCATTGCACATTAGAAATTTTGCTCTCTGGCTTTTGTTGCTGTTTTGCACGTATTGCCATTATACATTGTATTAGATGCATTACTAAGCTCTGTGTCTGTAACAAGAACTTTGTTTGTTGGTGTGGTGGGGCCTGCAGGAGCTGTTCCTGCCAGCGTCCCTCAGATAGGAAGCAGGTTTCATTTAGGTGCCTTTCCCTTTGGCTAAAGCCAGAAAGCTGTTAAATGTGGGCTTGTAGCAATGTAAACTGTCTCATTCAGTACCTTCCCCAAAATCTCTTGTATACCACGGCAGCAGTGGCTGCTTGTCTCTGTGTTCCCCCCTGGGCTCTTAATAATAAAATTAACTGGGATTGTTAATTATATTTTTTCTGTGACAGTAATGGCACTACTGTGACTATTTCTGACTGAAAATTCTAGCTCTGAGCTTGTATCTGGAAGCTTATCAGTGCAAAAGCTGTGGCTAAGCCTGCACATTTTTTATAACCTGAAAGCTTCTCTTTAGGAACAAGAAGCCTAAGTGCTTTTTCCTCTGTCCTGTAACAAGGAAAGGTAACCTACTTTAGTAGGGTTTTTTTTAAAAAAACAAACAAACAAACAAAAACACTATTTTTTTCCCACACAGACTTAATGTGTTGAATGTAAAAAATGTTTCCTTTCTCCATTTAGGAAAGAGACTTCACTTTTCTTTCTTCAACATCAAGATATTCAAATTGTCGATCTTGTCTTTGACTACGATGTTATCTTTCCACTTATGATATGTTTGAAAGTTCTTTTAAAAAAAAAGACCTTGCTTCAAATTTGTTCCAACTTATGTAAAGTTATCATGGACAAAGAAAATTGTGGCTAGGGTCAGTGTTCTGGTCCCCTTTTTGCAAAACTGATCATTTTGGGTATCTGGGCATGCCTAATCTTCACTTCAGCAAGAGCTTGAAAGCAAGAGGAGGATTGAAGGAGAATCCACCAAAAGTAGGTGGAAAGACTGATAATGAAAGAGTGATAAGTTTTAGGGACAGGATTAACACTCAATGTGACTTTAAAAACAGCATTTGCTGATTTAGAATTTTTAGAAGGCATTTAGAATACTTAAAATAATTCTTCAGTAGTCTAAAAGTATCTGGCTCCAGTGCGGGCTGTAAACTCTAATTTGAGTCTGCTGCTGTCATCTCTTAATTGCATAACCTTGATTTGTTTGAGAAACATTTGGCCATAGGATGAAGCTCTGAATAACCACCAAGATGCAAAAGCAGGCAAACTGAAGCTGCTTGCTAGTAACAAATTTTGAAGCTTCTTGTTCTTTCTTCTTTTTTTGTTTTTTTTTCCAAGCCTTTCACTTCACAGTTCTTACAATGTGAAGCTGGTGGAGATTAACTGAAGGCTGAGGGCCATTTATGTCCCTGCTGGTTCCTTTGCACTGGGTTCAGCTGCTAGACTGAGGGAAGGAAAGGTGAGGGAGATGCTGTCATGTGCTGGGAGATGGTCTCTGGTGGATGCTGCTTTCCTTCACTGATGTGGAGGCATTCAGTTAAAGTACCCAGAAAAGACTCAATGATCAGGAAAAAAAAAAAAAATTAAATATATCAGGTTGCTGAGATGCCCCCAGGGTTTTCAAAGAAAAGCAGCTGAGAGGCTTCATTCTAAGTGAATTTCAACAATGTGCTGGAGCAGATAAACTTGTCTCATTTTAATTTTCTCCCTAATGTTGTCTTTCTAATCTTTTGCATACTTATTATGGCATTCAAGGGACAGGGCAAGAAAAGCCCTTACGAAAGGAGTTAATGCAGGGAGATTGTAGAGGAAGGGGTTGTTTCAACTTCTAGGCTTACGAGTCGTACCCAGACTGAATCCCAAATGTAAGAAAAAGTATTATAATTAATCATCTGTTTGTAGGGCTGTTGGAAATGGTTTTGTGCCAGCTGGTCAGCACTGAGAAGGAGGAGGGATTAGGGACCCAGGAATGTTTCAGCTGGCTTTTAGAGAACCTCTAGAGAACTCCTCAGAAAAAATGTCTGGCAAATACTTTAAGGATTGGGTTTTGTTGTGTTTTGTTTTTCTTTTCCTCATAACTGGTTTTGGCAGTAAACTATTGCGTAGTTTGTGACTGCAAGAGCAACAGCTAAGCTACTACTTTAACCTGGTGCACTGAATATTTTTGATAAGCTGTCTTTGGTAACATTATAGTTTGAGCCCTGTGTATAGGTTCTGTATTTTTTTCCTGTAAAACATCTCTGCTTTAGATTTTAAAGATTCTTTAAGAAAGCTGGACTCTGATCCGAGAAATGTCCCATTACCTTTGAGATGCTTAATGTGCAGAATTTGAATTACTGCTGACAAAACACTTACCAAATGGAAATCGATAAGCACTGCCTTCCTGGATTGCTCAGCATGAGCTCTTTGAAAGAAATGCCCGAAATATTTAGTAAGAGGAGTTGGCCACTATTAGTTCAGTAAGTTTACAAACAGATAAACTGATAACTGGATCATTACAAAATGGCTCTATAATTCACAGAGGAACTAAATGCCTTGGGATGCGCTGGTTTGAGGATACCGGGATTAGTGTGTTTGTAGGTTTCTTTGCTTGTAAACTTTCATGAGACTTTTTGCCAAAATTTTTACGATGGTCATTTGTTAGGTTGCTGGTGTCTTTCATCAGAACCAGAGTAGCTCCAGTACAGCAGGACACCTACCTGTTTGAATACCCTGGTTTAAGTTCTTTACCTCTTTGGGGGCAGGTGTTTGAGTCCAAACCTAGGATATCTTGGGACTCATGCTGTGACAACATTTATCCAACTACTTTTTTGGCCTTTTTTTCCTGTTCTTATGACATTCTGTATTTTTCAAATTTTTTTTTGGTCTTGGAAATTAAGAGCTACTTCAACCTTTGTTTCTTCCCATTAAAAAAGTTGATATCATCCTTACTCTGGGGTGTAGTGTACTATAGACCATTCCATCCCCACTGGGCTGCAACAGTGGGGTAAAGGCTTAATTTCTTTCCCACAGGTATTAAATTAAGGGACCGGGGAGTTTCAGCGGTTTTAGAATCCACATTCATAGATTCACAGAATGGTTGAGGTTGGAAGGGATCTCTAGGGATCATCTAGTCCAACCCCCCTGCTCCAGCAGGGACACCTAGAGCACGTGGCATCCAGGTAGGTTTGGAAGGTCTCTGGAGAAGGAGACTCCACAACCTCTCTGGGCAGCCTGTTCCTGGTCTCAATTCTTGTTTTAGGAAGAATTTCCAGAAACATAAGAAACAGATCTCTGTGACTTGGTAGAAAATGGAAATGTTTAACAAGCCATTCAGGTGGCCTGCCAGGTGCTGGCAGACATCACAGCTGCTTCATCAGGGAGCTAATCAAGCCTCTTGCTAACTGCATCCTCTGAGGCTTTAGAGGAGGACAATAACATGGTGGAAGAGTCACGTGTGGTAGCAGAGCAGTTTGCAGAGCCTGGGGTGCCAGAAGCACCTCTGGCAGAACTGGGTGCTCCTGATGGAGAAGAGTGGAGTTCCTTGCCCCTCAAATACTCAATCTGCAGCTTCTTATGATAGCACTCCCTGTAAAGCCTGGGCTTGCCCATCTGGTGTGGCTGCTGTTGTGTTTTGGCCAACATACCCTGAACTTCAAAATAATAAAAACATTTTTGCACTGAAGCAGGTGAAAGTTTCAGCATCTTCTCCCTGCTATTGTCTTAACTGAAGCTCATTCTTAAATTTTCTTTGGACCTTCTGACTAATTCTGTAATTGAAATACAACTCTTGTGCTTTGGTGATGAGGTTAACTACAAGCACAGGCACTAGTGGAACCTGTTTTCTATAGGCTCCTCATTTGATTCTTCCATTTCTGCTATTACTTTGGGGTCAGAACATGGGTAGCAAGGCAGTGGGTATGAAATTCAAAATTTATTTTTTACACATTGTGGAAATAAAAGCCTCTCCTTGCTGAAAAATTAATTACCAAATGTTCCAGCACCTTATAAGATATTTATATGTTCTCCTGAGTCCTGTCTCTTCCTGTATCAAAGTGCTGTCTTGAGAGCAGTTCAGGCAGAGAACTGCTCAGCTGCTCCTTGTAGCCTTCCCCCTTGCCAAGGAGTCTCAAGACAGCTCTCTTAAACAAGAGATGGTCTCAGGGTTGCTATGAATATTAGATCACTCTGGTTTAATCATTTGGGATATGGTGACCTCAATTTATGCATCTCAATTTGGGGGTGTGGGGTGGTTGTGGTTGCTAAAATACATCCCCAAATTCTTACATCTAAGAGTCCCAAAGGCATTAGAAATCCCGAATGGATAGTGCAGTTGTATTGCTGTCCAAGGTCTGTCTTGCCTGTAAAGAAATGACTAACAAAGTGTGTTCTCCTTTAGCTACTTTTTGTGGTGATTTATGTTCTTTTTATCTGCCTTTCAAATGCAGAGAAAAGACTAATTTACTAGTTTTTCTCCATTTGGGAATGCCCAGTATAGATGGTGGCCCTGTTAACAGCATCCTCGAGTTGCTTTTTCATAAAGGGAAAAGTTACCAGCAGCAAATCTATCACAGTGAGGAGAGGCTCTCTGATAATATTTGTTTTCTTTTTTGGCTGTGTTGGGGTGACAGCAGTGAGCTGGTGCAGTTCCCCAGCATTGCTGTAGAGCCAGTCTGCTCAGATGTTTGTTTCTAAGTCACTTTTTCAGTATTCCTGTTTGGTTATTGAGGGTTTGCTGGTGATGTGTGTTGTTTGTCACTTCTCACTTGGCTGTAATAACCACTCTGAGCTGGCTGCCTTACTGCTGCCTTTGACTGGGATACCTGAAAGAGAAGCTGGGCTAGTTTTATGGCACCTGAACACTATGTAATATAATTTTCTTCTTTTTGGGAGGCCAATGCAGATTTAAGTAGGTGAAGGAAAAGAGATCTTTACATCTTAAAGTAGTTCATACCTGTGTCAGATCCCATGTACTGAGCTCCATGCCACAGGATCAAGACTGCAAATTTACTTTTTTTCTGCTACTTGGATTTTAAGCTGCTATATCTTTAGTCAAGGTTTCAGATTGCTCTTTTGTGCAAAAGCAACATGTTTAGATACCTTATGCTTGCTGATTGAACTAAAGCTACTAAGAACTTGCAATATAAAATTACACAGGAAATAATTTTTACTTCTATTTTTCTGAATTTAATGATTTTAGGAGGACAGAACTAAAGTGATCAGTAGCTTTCAATATGTAGTTTAGTTTCAGATAAAATTAGTATCTTGCTTTAGCCTACTATAATTTTGGAAATAAATAATTTAGTGGTAAAAATGTTTAAAAAAAGTCAAAGCTAAATTTGTTGAATTGGATATGCTTCTGTAGAATAGGGCTTCTTCTAACTAATGGATTCAAATTAAAATGAAATAAATAGGCCTAATGATTCTAGCAATCTTACTACACATTTCATACACTGATGAAATGCAGCCACTTCCTGGTGGAAAAAGCAGTGACTTGAGAGCAGAAAGTCACTTAGGCTTTTTTCAGGGTGAGCTGAAAAGGTGTGTGGTGTGAGGAGCAGCTGTTGGAATGCTTGGATGGATCCAAATGAAATGCCCAGGCAGGAGGCTGGGGCTGATACCTTTTGCCATTGCTAAAAATGAGTATTTGTCATAAAACAAATGTAGCCACTCAAAGTATATGTTAAGCTCTTTGGCACAGTCAGTGTGGGTTTGTGGGAAGGGGCTCACAGCTGCTGGTATCATTTTGGGTGTCATTCTAGAAGTCTCCATGTGTATATGTGCAATATTTGTATATCTGAATGCATAACACAAAGGTGTGGACATCCATATGTGTTTCCTATTTCGAGGAGATAGGATATACAGACATTGCATGTGCATAGGGATTTCTCCCTTGAAAAACGGAAGCAATTGTCCTATGATGAAGATACTGGAGTAAAACTTCACAAATGAGTCTGATTCAGGATTTTTTTTTGCTTTTTTCAGTATACTCATGTAATTCTGAACTGTTCAGTAGAGTTGACTCTGCCTTAGTCCCTTCAATGCCAGCTATCAAAAGCACTTCCCTTCTCCACAGCGTTGTTCCCTTTCTCTACCACTAGCTCTTTCTTACACAGTTTGCTGGAAAAATCAATTTCGTGGTTTGTTTCTTTTAGAGGGCTCTGGCATTTCTTTTTGTTCTGTTGCCAAGTAAAGCAAAGGCATAAAAATAACCAAAAATCAAGATGAAGCTCTATAGTCCCTACTGTGGATTTAAAACAGTCATAACAAATACTGCAGGAAAGTAGCACTGCAGTTGGTATAACTTTATGAACTGAAGAATTTAAGATTATCTTACGTTAAAATCTATGGGAATGTTAGTGTTATTGGAGATCTTAGTAGGTGACTATCCTATTAGGGGTGAATCTTGTGCGAAGTTTCTGCCAGTGGTCTGTGCAGCTGGGAACCTCAGCAGGAAGGTGAGCTTGCTGCTGGAGGAGCCCTGCCTCCCTCTTTGTGCTTTAACCACTAGGATAAATCTGCATTAATACGGACATGGTGAGTGGATGTCTTTAACCTTTCTGCTTTTAGGGAGACTGTGTCAAACCATAATGTTTTACTCTATGGTTAGTCTGGTTGTGTTCTGGGGTCAGTGTGTTGAGTGCCCTGGGATCTTTCTCCTTCCACTGCCTGTTGTCCAGGACCATGTCCCTTCATTCTCCTTCCCAGGACTCTCTTTGCTCTGGTTTAACTAAAAGCTTTAACTTATAAAGCATTAAAACAAAGCAAAACCTCCTCTGCAATAGACTGTTAGCATTACAGCATCCCCTCTAGCAGTCTGTGTTTACTTGCTTTTTTGCTTTGCACGCACAGCACTTAGCCTAATGGAGCTGGGGCCAGTAACCCCAGCTCCGGTCCCTTCCACGCTGGGCAGAGGAGGAGCCAAGTGCCAAGGGGAGATGCTGATAAAACTTTAATTGCACTGCTGTCCTGTAAAATTGGAGATGTTCTCCCCTCTGTGGTAGTGCTCTGTGGTAATATTTTGGATTTCTGTAGAAGCAGATATAGATCATTATGTGGCTATGATTTTAAAGTGAAACAAAATGTTCTTTTATTTCTTTAAAACTTGTAACCATATGAATGTGTATCTGAGATCCTGTCTAATGAAGAAAAGCTGTTTTCTGCTACACAAACTTAAAACATAGCTAACTTGCCTGATATCTGCTTTGTAGTACAGGCAGAAATCTGAATCTTTAAGGGACTTTGTGGTTCGAATAAACTAAAGCTTGTAGAACTGTGGTTTAAAGTCAGTGGAGCAAATGCTTGCAACTTACTGAGATGAACTGAGTGTATTTTTGAACCAGTCTTTTGGCCTGGGTTGCTGAACTCTGCCAGCATCTCCATCTCGCTCCCTGGTGCTTAGCTATAGCAGGTGGGATATCCTCCACCATGTCTTAGATGCCCAAAAGTGTCTTTTTTTTGGTATTGGTGGAAACTCTTTGATGGGAAGTTATATGGAATATAACTAAATCAGTTAAGAAAAATGTGAGGAAGTGCTCTCTTCCCATCTGCAGGGTGGTGGTCATAAGGCTCTGAGCTGAAGCCTTTTGAAAGAAAAAGATTCCAGTGTGGTCTTCCTGGCATACAGAGTTTTGGTGCATATTTAAATAGCTGCACACAGTATTTTTATGTGCTTCTACTAACAAATTTGAGTTTGCCTCACTGGAATTGTTGCAGGCAACTTTAACTTTCCAACAACAGTTTCTCTTGCTTCATTCCTCTTTGGAAGAGGAAGTGGCATTCAAACTTCCTCTAAATGCTTTGTGTAAAAACAAAGAATTAAAGACCTTCTGGACTTTCAGAAAGGTTATCCTGTAGCCAGAATTTTAAAACATTAATCTTAATCTGAGACCTGAAGTTAACAGTCAGATATCCAGATATTCTAAAGATATGATGACCTGGTGAATTTAAAAAGGAAATGCTCAAGTCATTTTTGAAAATTAGACCTCTTAGGGTCCTAACTATTTACATTCCTTAGTGCCTAAATAACTTAAAATTGGAAACTTGAAGGCAATTAGTATAATATCCAGTTGGCATATTGCATACATATCTGCTGTTTCTGTGAGCTGCTTGGGCTCCTGTGTGTGCACAGAGTTGCACTCTGAAAGCCAGAGTGATGTCAGGCTACAAGATCTGAGAGTGAACACCATGGGGTTTGGCTTGAGCTACTTGACAACTAATGGTATCTCAAAACCATACTGATTATTTGGTTACTTCTGTCAAGGAGCAACAATGTTTTTGCCAAGGCTTCTTACTGACACAGCAAGACTTGCTTTGAAATTGTGCCTTTTTTCTCTTTTGTCTTACCCTCTTGCTTTTGCAGTTAATTCTTTGCCCTTTTCTCCTGTGGGAATGCAGCAAAGAAGAAATGTGTGAGTACCTCAAATGTGTTAAATGTGAAGGAGGTAAACATTTCTCTCCCCAAGTCTGCACTAATGGCACTTCTTAGGCCCTCTAAACTTTAAGAGCAAGAATGATATTCCAGGATTTCCATCGTCAAAGGAAATGCGGTCTAGCTTATTCTCCTTTGGCGTCTAAATGTCTGATGTGAAGCTTGTGAAGTACAAGGTCATGGAAATGCTCCCCGTTATTGCTCAAGCAGGTCATGTGGGGACTGCATAGCCAGGATTTTTGGTTTGCAGAGGGTACTCGGGGAATCAAGATGAGGAGGCAAAAAGGCACTGTGCTAGGAAAGCCCTGCATTGGACCTGGTTGTTCCCTAGGTACCATCTGGACAGCTGTTTCAGTATTCTACCAGGGGCTGGGAAATGAAGTTTCATTTTTCGTGTACTCTGTAAAAATCCTTTTCTTTCATGGTGAGGTGAATGGTGAGGAGTCCATCAATGGAAGGCTCTGAAAAATGGGAAGGTCTGTTTGCAAGAGTGGTTTATTTTGCTCATGTTTCTGATGACTTCCCTCAGGATTTTGAAACTGGAGATGAAAAAAGCAGAGAGCTTCATTTAAAACAAACAAAAAAACACTTTGTGTTTTATCTTCTGTGGAACTTGAGAGCAATGACATGTCAAAAATTTCTTCTGTGCAGAAAGGTGGTAAAGCCCAACTGAAAATGAGTTTGTGCATACTAAACTTGGGGTTCCTACAGCAACAGGTCTTGTATAAACTTTTTATTGTGAAACAAATCCTTCATAAAGCAAGCAATGAATAAACCTCTGTACAAAACCAGCTTCTGAAAATAGTGCCTCCAGGTAGCCCATGTGCTGGGGGTATGTTGTGTGGTAAGATTGCTTCCTCCTCCTGTCTAAAGGAAAGAACAACATCTGACACTACCCTTTAAGGCAAAGAATTGGCATTGTGTAAAATAGGTCAGACATGTGCTTAACTCTAAAATACTTGGGTTGGACAAAAAAAATAGAACAAAACTTTCTGGAGCAGCAATCAGGTAACCCTGAAGTGTAGCGGTTATGGAGTAATCACACACCAGAGGGATTAGAGGCATCTGCCTTTGCCTGCTGCCTTTGAAAGCGGCAGGGATGTGATTAACTTAGAGCAATTAAAGTCCTTATAGTGAGAATACAACATGAACATGGAGAATCTGAAAGTTTCAGGATCATGGCTCAGCACAGGGTCTAATGTTAACCCTAACCTATGCTGTTCACAGTGAACTTCTTCCTTTACATGTGTTTACACATTGGTGGTACCCTTGGACACTCCCACCATAAATGAACACGTCCGGGGATCTAAAATATTTGTTAGTGTCTTGTGCTGCATTAGGAAGATGCTGCTAGTTGAGTGATCATCTGAAACATGGATACTCTCAGGAAGCTTGTCCCTGCTTGTCTTTTTGAACAGCGTCAGGTGGGATGTATATTGCTATAGTCATGACTTTCAGGACAGTAAAACTGTGCAAAGCAGGTGTACCAGTTAGAGCCATACACAAATTCTGCATGACCTTGCTAAAGCCTGGTTAGAGAACAAAACCAGAAGCACCCCTGTTCTCCTCCTGTCTAGTTTGCTCTGTATATGTGTGTGAAAGCTGTTACCAGGGCAAGTTTAGCATTCTTTCTCTGTGATTATTTCCATTCAGTGTTTTGCAACTCATTATCTTTACAGAAATTGCTCTTAGTTTTCTGTCAACTGCAGTAAAATGATTCCAAAGAAAATCTCTTCTGCCATAATGGCAAGGCTGCTAAAACCCAGGGACCTTGTAGGCAAAACTCCAGACTTGTCTTCCTAGTGAAGGTGTAGCAAAGATATTAAGCAGTATCAGTGTTGAGAATTTAAAGTGTAGTAGCTATTTTCCAGTTATTCCCAATGTGGATATCATGTTCCCTTTGTGTAATTTTTATATAATCCAGTTGCAAATTGGATAAATCTACTTTAGACAGGGAGTATAGAGCGAGAGTGCCAGCATAGAGAAGGATGGTGTTTTGAAAGGCTGTTTTTGATTTTTTTCTTTCTTTTTTTTTTCTCCCTAGGTAGATAAGTCCTTAGACTCTTAAACTTGTTTTTGCTACATATAAAATGCATGCATCATATATGGAAATAGAGACATAATCTAAAAATATGAATTTTCCATAGATTCTTTGAAGCTGCAAATATTTTTGACTTTTACAGTTTTGTTGCTTGGATTGAACTGATCTTCTTTGAGGAGGAGAGCCATTTATTGGTTTGTGTGACTGACTTAGATTAGAAGCACAAGATTCTTTTTTGTCTTGGTTTAGAAATTATATTAACCACAGAAAAAAGACTTTTAGCTTTCGTGATAGATTTATAATAAAAGGCTATGCTTAAATTCTATGTCTGCCTCCCATGTATTGCTAGTTGTTCTCCTCTTCTGACCTCTGTAGGCACATGGGAATGACCAAGTGGAGCCACTTGTGCTCAGTAGGCATTAATTTCTGGAACTGAGCCCAGCAATCCACCAAGCAGTGTTTGCTCTTCATCGCCAGGGGCTTCATTCATTTTGAGCTGGGTCAGGATATTTCTTTTGAGGGGCATTCTAACTGATTTTGCAAAAGAAAAATGACTTATTTCCAATTATATATTGAAACAAGACATATCTATGCATTTTAACCTCCAGCAGTTGTGTTTGTTAGTATTTTTCTTTAGTGTTTTTCCTGTCTTAACCAGCTTGGATATAGTCTGCAGGATTATGGATACTCGTATGTTTGAAAAGTGTGTGTTTTTCCAGAGAACAGTTTGGGGATGGGTTACTTCCCCAAAGAGTATGAGGAGATTGCCTGTAGAAATGTGGCATTCCCTGTCCAATGTGGTACTTGAGTTTATCTGGTCTTGTGTTCGTCAGGGTTGGGCTGGGCTTATGGACAGCCAGACTTCAGAGGTGACTCTGGTGACTGAGGGCTGCTGAGAAGCTGATGTTCAGTCAGAGAAGTAACTGATGACTTTCTTCCAGCACTGGCATTGCTTTTGCTGTGTCTGACCTCTGTATAACCCCATGAAGATGGGGTAGTCATGCTTTGTTAGCTGAAAGATTTAGCCTGTTACTTATGCTTCAAATGTAGGGTAATTTCCCTGTGAAATCTGTGAGAGGAAGATTGGAGCTTGAATGCTTTTTGGCTGCTAAGAAGTGTTAATGCTGCTTGTTTTTTTGGATGTGTTTTTGTATTTAAGTTACTTGGTGGATTTTTGAAGGATATGTTTTGCAGAGATGAAGTGTAGCCAACGAAGTAGCCAAGTTACCCTTTATCTCCTTTGCACCCTCTTCCCTGCATGTGCCTATCAGTGAGCCTAGCAGGAATGGAAACTGTTCTGTCTTTGGTTTAAATACTTGGTCTAATGTGCGCATATACCTAAATACAACCAGGCTTGTGTCTGTCACTTGTTTTTTTTTTTTTTCATATGGCTTATTTGTGTTTATTGACCACTGCCTGGGTTATCCACAGTCTTTTGAAAAGATGCTTGTAGCTGGTTTGTCTTTCTTATGGTGCTACTTCCTTGTGGATTTGAGTCTGTATTTTCCTGTAGCACAAGAGTGACCTCTTGGTGCATGGCAGCTTCTGGCAGAGAAGATGACTCAAATTTAGAAGCTCCTTTCTTCCTGTGTGCTGGGATGTGTGTTGGTTTTATTGCAGCTCTCCAGGCTTGTCTACCTGGGCAAGTTAATGCTGTTGTAAATGGTGATTTTTACAGAATATTAGTTAACTTTCCATGCACTGCCTAGAAGAGCCTTTATAAACACGGTAATTCACCACACTTTGGAAGCGTGGGCTATGGGGAGATCCTTGGGGGTTCATGAAGAAAAGCTGGTGAGCTGCAAAGTCCCTTCTCGGCTGGCCACTCACAGGTGGTGCAGGGCCTTGCTTGGGAGGGGAGGCATCACTCTGCCTGGAAGCCAAAACCACTGACTCCAGTCCCTTGCTTTTGGCCCATGGGGTGGGTTTCTTTCTACATTCTGCATAACCATTTTTTATATTTTTATTTCTGTTGAGCAGGGCACAGCCCTGCAAGCAGTATGGAGCCTGTATGGAGCACTGTGTTATCCTGAAGGGCAGAGTTTAGCCTTTTTTAAAGCTTTTTTAAAAGTTAGATGAAGGTCATTTTTTTCTTTTTCTTTGAGAGATCAAGGCCAAAAAGGATTCTTTAAGTAGTGCCTACAAAGTGCAAAGCATTTCTCAAGAAAAGATCAGTGATGTGTACTGTTTACAGCAATTATACTATTCAAAGCTGTTAGTGAAGCGATTGACGCTGACTGGGTGCTGGAATAGTTTTATGAGTCCTAATTTGCCTCTGAGTGCAGTTTCTTAAACTTGTGGAAATCTCTTTAAAGGAAAACTTTACCAACTACCAATTCAATCAATCACCTTTGAACCATTTGGCCCAACTTCTTGTTTGTTCTTATTACCTCTGAGGCCATTTAACTGGTTGGGTACAGAACACCTCAACTTCAAAGCATGCAGGAATGTTTTGCTTGAAATACTGTTATTTCTGAAAGCTTTCTTTTCCAACTGTTTCCATGAGACTCTTAAAGATTTCAGGCATTTTGAACAGTAGAAATTTTTATGCTTTGCAGATTTGGAGTACTTAATCACTAGAAATAAGTGATCTTTATGGTTGTCTCTTATTTCCTGATCATTATGTTGAAATGAAAGGAGCTTTATAAAAAAAAAAAAAAAACTGTTGTTCACAGGTTTGTGTGAGTCAAGGAGATGTCCACAAGCAGCTTGTGGCATGACTCTATTCTGTGTGCCATAGGAGAATCAGCAGATTGAGAGGCACTCAGTGAACTACAGAGATGAGGATGGCTATGACCTAGATGATCTATCTAGATGACCTAGGACAGTGCTGTTACATGTGAGATGCAAAATAACCAGAATCTTGCAGGACTGTGTTGAAATTAAACACAGAACCCAATAAACACTTCTGTGCAGAGCTGTGCTACTGGACTGCTGCTGTGTTCATAGGTTGTATACATGTTGGTGGCCATAAAGACTGGAGAAGGATGATGATCTTTCACATAAAGAACTACAAGTTTTGGATTTTTTTAGGTTGGTTCTCCAGCAAGCATTTGTTTCTCAACCCAAACATCTTTTAACAATGCTGAAATATATAACAACCCTAAAATGTTTAATTTCACATTTTAGTATCTTAGTTTTATTTTTTAAGATCTGACTTCGTAGTTCTTTTAAGTTGCAGTAACAGCTTGTGTTGTGGTTGTCAATATGAATGGAATTAAGCTTATATCCTAAATTGCATCTAAAAATGAAAAATAAAATGAACTGTAGTGTGTTTTAATTAGTAATGGATCTATGATGAAAAGTTCAAATAGATTTCGTAGGGCTAAGGTATATGCATCTAATGCTGTGGTTTGATTCTAGCTGCAAAGAAGGCCCTTTTTTATTATGCATCAAATGGGAGCTAGAAGTAGTAGCTACTCGAGTGCAGCAAATTGGAAATTCTGTTACTGCTATACTGGAACTCTGTAATGAAGTGAATATCAAAATAATTAGTTGGGACAATCCCCACATTGTGCTGAGCGCTGAATTTCATACTGCCCTCTTTTCATAGTTTACTTGTCAGCTACAAATCACTGGGTTTACAATTTAAACCTTTCTCAAAGGGAGGTTGGATTTCTTCTCACTTAAGAACACTGTAGCTTCTGGCCTGGAGAAAATATCTAAGAGCCAGAGTGACTGGATGATGTGCCTGCTAAAAGTTCAATCAAATAGCAATTAAATGCTAGGAAATCTTAAATTATCTTTAGGTTCCAGTGCTCTGGCAGGATGAATTGCATCATTCCAGCTTGTCGCAGGTTTGACTTGAGACTAATTGCACATGGCATGACTTTAGCTTCACGCATGGTTCATGTTCTCCAAGTCATCTTCATAGCCATGAATGAAGAAAATGTTTTAATTCACTTTTGCATTTGGTAGCTCAATGTTGTGACAAAAGAAAGGGTCAGGTCAATGATATTGAACCTGTGACCCTGTTCCTTTCCAGGCAGTGTCAGTGCCCAGTCTCTGATTTGACCAGATAGAAAATAAATGTCTTTTTTTGTGTTGTAGCAAGGCTGCATCTTTCTTTTTTTTTTTTTTTTTTTGTGGGACCAATGCTAGCATTCATGACGATAACCAAGAGCATAACAGTCTACACTCAAATCACGGCACACCTAATGGAAGTGCCCTCAGAAATAGGAACCAAGGCTGGACAAAAAACAGAGGGGGTCTACATTTTCATCATAGTCTCAAGACTAATTTTTTCTTCCATCTGTTGTTACTCCACAATTTTGTATGCAAATTCAGAAATTATGTTAAAGGCGACAAAATGATGCCTGTGCTTCTGAAGTGCTTCCATCAATGCTGAGGAAAAAATCTGTGCAAAAATAAACACATCTTGTACTGCCTAAGAGCAAGTAAGAGGGGCAGAAGGGCAGCTCCTGGTGCATAAGGTCCCGAGAAGATAGTATGTGGCTTTGTCCTATTTATATTGATGGAAGAATTGGGAAGATGGACCCCAACGGGACTCAGGCCTAGCAATATTTCTAGAACATATTGTAACTGAATAAATAAAATGGCATTTGTAAACTGCAAAGTACAAGGGAAGAAGCAGCATGTGAGCCTTTGGGAGGATATTTGCTGTCTTAATTTCATAGTAGAGTTCTGAAATGTAGCTAAAAATGTCCCTCTTTCCTGTTACTTGTCTGGGAAAGAGAATGCTTTTGTAATAACAGTGAATTACACCAAACTTCAGCGTAATATGCCCATTTTTGGCCTTCCAGACCACCTGCTAAGAGCACTCATGTCCTATAAGCATTCACTAGTAGCAGATTTTAAGATGAAATGCCTTTTATGCTTTTCTCTGTATTTAACATGACCTGCCAGTCATCCTCTGATGGTGAGTCTATTTCCTGTGCAAATACAAATTTCTCTTGACTGACTTATCCTTTTGCCTAAACTGTTTCAGCTTGAGTTTGTTTACCGATGGCCGTGGTACTGTGGCACAGACATGGTTGCTTGAAATGAATCCTGGAAGGGGAGTCAGGAGATTAAAATTTTTATTCCTGACCCTGCCACTGACCAGCCAAGATATCTGTAGAAAGCTACTTCATGTGTTTTTTCTCCTCCTGCAACCCATAGAATCAGTGTAAAATTCACTGAGACACCAGCTACCGAGAGCTGCTTTTATGTATTATTCATCTTCCTATTTGCTCTTTTACTGAATTGTCACAGTGTTCATCACTGAAAGCCAGGTCCCTGGAAGGGGACACTTAAGCATGCTACAAAACACATAGGAGTAAGGATGGATAGCAGCTTAGCAATGCTTTTCAGAGCTGGCATATTGAATTCAAATACTTATCTAAGCACAAAAAGATGAGTCAAGGATAGAAAAGGATTTATATTTTGAGAAACACAGTTATGTTCTTGTGAAACAATATCAACCTGCCTTTTTGACAATCTGGAGGCATGAGATGAAAATGAAACTTGCTAGCATATAATATGTTCAGAAGCCTGCCATACTTGGAACAAATATAATGCGTGGTTTGTGGGGGTTGACACTCGAACCTCTCAGGTGAGGATCAGGGAGCAGCTCGTGGTGAGCGATGCCACCTTCACTGGCTTGAACATACTGTGCTGCATGGGCTCGCTGTGTGCAGGCAGCAGTCGGGGCAGCTTTTGGGGTTGGATGCCCGGCTGGGATAAGCCAGGGGATCCAGTAACATAACTTCCATTCTGGGGCTGGCTATGAATGTAGTTCTGCTGCCATGTACTCCACTGGAGATGGGTGAAAAGCATATTGCTGTGTGGAGAGGGTCTCCGCCATGGCCCTGTTCTGCAGCTCTGCTAATAGCTTGCTTTTAAGAGCTTAATCGGATTGACAAGTTGCACAAAATGAACAAGTGCTCCCTTACCATGGTTTTTATATTTTAGGGTTTTTAATACATGCCCTACAGGGAGCAGAGTTTGGGAAATGCAGCTCTTGATGTAGATGTAGAAGTCCAGCAGAAGGTTACTGTAAGCACGGAATGTGTGGTCCTGTCCCCTAACACCTGTGTGCCAGCTGGAATTATTTTATCATAAATTACAGAAAATGAAAATGCTCCCAAATTGCCAGACCTTGCTGGAGAGCTTAACATTAAGGCCTGTGCTTCAGGGAATCTGCTGCTTGTCAGCTATGCTCCTGTTCTTAAATCAGAACTTGGATTTTGAAGAAGAGGGGAGATTCCCTGAAGGCATCTATTTGATAGAGAAAAGATATGAAAGACTCTGAGTTCCTACTGCTGGAAAAGTCTATCTTGTTTTTTTTCAGGGGCTTGTAAAATAAAATCGTATGAGCTTCCTCTGCCTGTAAAACTTAATTCAATGGGTAGAAAGTGTGTGTTTGGGGGGGAAGCAGCCTTTATCTAGGGCTGTTAGACTATTCTATAAGTGGCAAAAGTGACACAGGAGGAGTAACTTTTTCTGTATACCTATTTTGGTTTGCCTTAAAGCTTTGGGGTGGAGGTTGTTATCAGTATGTGCCACCATATCATTTTCTTTGCATCATTCTCTGCAAAATGTACCAAAGTGATTTCTGGACAAAATTTCAGGGAAAAAAAAGTCAAAGCAATTGAAAGTTTTCTGTAAATGAATGCAAAGCATTGAAATGTGTGGCTTTTTCAGCTTTAGTATAAATCTGTTGCTATAGTACTTGGAAAAGGGAATGTGCCCGTGGTCAGATTTGGAAAGCGCAAATGAGAAGTGGTGCTGCATTCCTGCTGTTTTCCCAGCATTTTCCAGGCTTTTTTTTACAGCACGTGGCAGGAAAGATGCTGTGGTGGGGCTGTACCTTTGCTGTGCTGCATTTCTGCTGTCCCGGGCAGTGTGGGGCTGTTGGTGCCACTAGATCCAGCAAGTCCCTTGTGCATTAGCGGTGTCTGCAGCTTCCCTTGAGCCCTTTCTGAAGTGGAGGAGCCGAGGGGTGAATGTGTGTGTAGAGGCTGTGGAGGGGTGTGTGTTTCTTATAGCAGAGAGCAGAGTTGGGCACTGTCTGGAGGGATTTTTTGACCCTGTTTCCATGAATAGTAGCTATGAAACTGCTCAGAAATTTTGACTATTTCCAGCCCTTGTCGGAAAGGCAGACAGGATTCAGATGGGATGGCCAGAGGAAGATGATAAATGGAGATGATATTGTAGAAATAATGGTAATACAAGGATATCCACTATCATGGTAGGTATGCTGAGGGTGTTTTGAAAAGTATTCTCCATTATATGTATTGAGGAGAAACACCTGAGGGGAGTCGGTGATGAGCAGTGATGTGAAGCACCTTAAACTATAGTCTCTGAGAGCTTTTATTCCCCATGAAAATCAATGTTAAGTGAAGGGGCCTTATTTTCTTTTCCTGTCTCTGAAAAACACCACTCTGTGTGCCACATGCTATCTTTGGTATGAGAAAAGCATCCCAGCACTTTGTAAGCACAGCATGAGGCATTGAGGAGTGGATAATGCTGTTTTCATTTGAAAGCTGTTTTGAAATCCTGCTTTAGTGCATAACTGGTCCCTTGTGGTTTTCCTGGGGAGTAATGTACCTATGGTCCCAATCCCTGTGGTCTCCATGTGGATATTGGAGACAAGGTTCCACAGCCTCCCTGTGTCCTGCTTAAATGCCCTTGCCTTTAAAGCAGACTCTTACAGCCTAATCTTCCTTGTAGGAGCTGTTCTGCTTGGTATACCTAATTAACCAGGTCTTAAGCAAGAGAAAGGTGTGACCACATTAACCCCTGGCAACTTGAGCTGTCCTGATTTTAGAGAACTGTGAACACAGCAGTTATCTGTCTACTGGCTTCACAAAAGTGGCAGATAAATTTGAATTTTATGTCATCTTTCAGATACTACTTTAATTTTATGCTACTGTTGATAGTGAAGCCATGTTAAACTGAAGACTGATGTTGTAATATTCTGCAGTTT
Organism: Tinamus guttatus; assembly: GCF_059628265.1. Lineage (NCBI taxonomy): Eukaryota > Metazoa > Chordata > Aves > Tinamiformes > Tinamidae > Tinamus > Tinamus guttatus. The sequence continues at coordinate 566,229 of NW_028288623.1, forward strand.
TTGCTTGCTCTGTTAAAATGAAGGCGACAATTAGACCAAGTGGTCTATAATGTTTGCAAACTGCTGAATAGGCTTTTAATTTTACGCCACACTATGGGGAGCATGTTGCACCAGTATGAGTGCTAATGTGGGTTATGAATTGAGAGGCAGGACTGTTCAAAGGTGCCTGCAGAAATGAATGGAAATGAAGATGTTCATAGAAAATGTCTGTCTGACAGCTTGAACGTTGACTGTAGGAAATGCTATTAGCTGTAACAGAGTAGAGGTGTAGCCTGCCAAGTGGAGACTTCAGTTGTAAATAAGTTGTGCTGGGGAAAAATAAGCATATGCAATCACTTCAGACACCCTTTGGATGTTAAGCCTATGAGGCCTTAGGATGTTTCAGCCTATTAAGGCTGAAACTTAAAACAAAACAAAAACCTGCAGATGGAATAAGTGGAATAAATGGGGCATTCTAGGCTTTTTTGATCCTTACTGGTTGCTTCGGATTCCTGTCCCATGTGTGATCAGCAGCGGTGATCTGAGAGTGCTGCGGACCCCATTGAGCTGCATGAAGAGACTGTGTCAGGAGTGAACTCGGCCTTCTGCCTCCCTTGCTCTTGTGGTCCTTGCTTCCAGGTCGTGCTACCACTGAGCGATTACAGCAAGGGCTTTCCTCTGTTGATTTGAAAGCCTTTATGAAAGAGGCTGCTTGAAAAAGGTTGATAGACTCAGTTAAAAACCTTTATTTGTTTATTTTTAGTGTGTTCCTGCTGGCCCAGTGGGTATGTGCTGTTCACAGGTGTTCAGCTAGAACAGGCGTTTTTGGAACTTTCTTTATCCCAATTCAGCCAAAAGTAGGCCAAGCAGGCAGCCTGGGGCTGGCAGTTAGGAAGGAAATAGCTCAAACTTTTCCATTTTGTACATACTGGGCCAGACTTGGTCAAACTGAGGGGCATGCAATGCTGCATAAGAAGTGAAATAGCTAAGAAAAAGCTCCCACATCATTGATTCCTGGCCTTCTGGTGTGCTCAAACCCATTCCATTTCTTGGAGGTAAAGATGCATCTTGCAGTTTTATGGCCTCTGCTGGCATTGAGGGTTTCTTGGTAGTTTGTTCATTTGAGTTACCTTTATTTAGAGGAAATAATTAAGAAGTCTTCAGTCACTTGCTGGTCCATAGCCTAGTGCTTGCCCAGGATTGTTGGATAACTTCTCTAATTATCTTTTTAAGCAAATTTGAAATGTAGATGCTGAGTAATAGTTCTTGCATAATAGCGAGGTGGCTTCAATGTGGCTGTAGAGTGGAAGAGATGTGTGGTAAGGGTGGGCTCATAAATGGCAGGGGGTTATTTTTCAAAAGATTTTCTCAGTATGAGCAGGGCAGCTCTGTTTCATTGCTGTGATCACTATCACCTTTCAAAAGGTATTTTTTCTATCTGACCTGACATGCATAAAAAAACTCAACTTAGTGTAAGTTCTCTCATTAATTTTGTAATTGTAATTTAACTTTTTTTCCTGGTTCAAAGTAAATATTGATTTGTAAGAGCATGCATGCTGATAACTGTTTAAACTGTTGTTTCTTTTTCTTATATATAAAAGACTATATTTAGAAAGCTGTTACTGTCCTGGAGGGTGATTTCTCAAGGCTTTAATATGCAGTTAATTGCTGAGCTCAGTGCAACAAGACTGGAAGGAAACTTGAGCTTGGTCTTTATTTTTACTTTTTGGTGGTTTCAGGATATGCAGTGACTAGGGCTTGATGTTCTGAATGAAGCATGCTGCTGATTACTTAGCCACTGCTTAGGAATGAAGCCTCACCTAATCTGTCAGCATTGTCAGCAAATCTGACAGCATGCTGAAAAATTGCTAACAGCTGAGTGGTAGGTATAGTGGAAGTGGTAATTCTGATTCTAGCAGAAACCAAGCCATAGTGAAACACAATTTAAACTCTTGTTTTAATGCTTTTTTGTAGAGAGCATTTTCTCAAAAATAGAAAAAAAAAATCAAGACTTAAGTGAAAAGAGAAGAAAGATATTTAACTTGCTAAACTTAAGCCTGGTACATGTCTTCCGATGTTGATCCTCCAAAAATTCTGGGATTAGGAAGGATGTTGCTGTGATGCATGCATTTCCTCAAGCACTGTCTTCTAGCTGGACATGGTGGTTATAAGTTTTGCCAGTGCTGCAGACTGCTAGCATTATGGTGATATGGAATAGTGATTGATATATTCTGGAATGGAAGGTAGATGGAAGACAGATTGATCCGTAGTTTTGACATTACTTAAAAACCTTCTTTACAAAATTTACGTTCTCTAGCCTCTTTCTGCCAAACATATTAGAGTTGATGAATTCTTATTTAGAGAAATGCAAATCTTATTATATCAAGGGGTAAATATGCAGTGTGATGCGCAGGGATTAGCTGTGCAAGTCATTATTTTTGACAGGCTGTCTGTAGTGCTGAGAGTCCTTTTCAGCAAAGGATCTTTTCTATATGTAAATAACTTTATTTGAAGAAAAATTGTGTGATTACATTCTCTCAGATTTCTTCTGATGATTTTTTTGCACCACAATCAAAATAGACCAAGTCTTCAGCAATAGACATTTGTTAATTTAGCAAGTAATTTGGACATTTGCAAAATGTTAAATCTGATGGTATTCGGTTCATTTCCTCTGCTTTGCCTGAGTGGTGGCAAAGCACCATCAGGTTAATAAGGCTGAATGGGATCTTGCTTCTTACTCAGCAAATGTTCTTTGCTATATAGCCTGCAGACAAAATAACATGGTCTTTTATAGCCCTTTTACACAGGACTGAGGACTTCAGCATTTACCTTGTCTGTATGACATGGAGTTTTTTTTTCCATGTAGCTGCCTCTTTGGTTTTCAGAGGGTAGTTATCACTGTGGAGAGTGAGCTCCTTGGAAAATTGTGGAGGTGCAGGATTATCTGTCTAATGAGGGGAGCTACTCCCCTCACTGAGCTCCTTGCTGTCAGGGGTGGTGAGTCCTTGGTAAATGGTATTTGTGATGTTCTGGAGGGGAACTGCAAACAAGAAGCTATTTGTCTCTCCTGTCAATTACAGAAAGACTAAGGTGGTTTTCTTTCTCTTGCTGGAATTCAGCTTCGCTGGCTGGATTTAAATCACTCTGCCTAGAATGAATCACCTGGGGCTCACAAAAATAACTTCTCCAGAGAACACTTCTGACCTCTGAAATAGAGTTGTGCCTTGATGGCCCTGGGGAAGATGCTCTTCCCCCAAGGTAGGATCTGTACCCCCTCTTCCAATCACCCAGCCTTGAATGCTTGTAGTTTGCCTACTTACCTAAGGTTACAGGTTGGAACAAAGTTTCTCAGAAAATGGCCACCACTTAGTTTTTGTGTTTGGGCAGCACCTTGCTTTGTTGTTCTGCCCCAGGGAGTGTCAGTTTTATTCTCAACTCTATACAAACTCCCACAAGAATTGACTCCTGTAGTTTGTTTTTAGTATAAAACAAACAAAAACATTTTTTGCCAAGGATCCATGAAATCCAATTCCTTTGAAAAGGAATTCCTTTTCAATTCCTTTTTCAAAGACTGTAGAGTAATGCAAACTCTGCAAAAGCAGACACACTTCATCTAATGTTCACCTACTTAAAAGGGCCTATGAGGCACAATGCTCTTTATTGTCAGGATGCTTGGATTTTATTATAAGAAATTTGTTTTTATGTATAGCTGTAAATGGCCCTAAAATGAAATTGTGCGAAAAGTAAGGGAGTCTGAGATAGATGAAGGAAAGTGATATAACCGAGATGCTCAGGGAATCATTCTTACACTGTGATTACATTTCAGAATTATCTGAGTTCCAATCCTACACAAGAGAAATTAGTTTTCCTGAATTAAGGTTACAAGGCTACTACTGTTGTCTGCAGTAGCAGTTCCTGGCTCCGTGCCTAGCCATGCTTGCACTCAGGAGTAGATGTTGGGCTGTTCAGGCAGTATTTGGGTACGGCACAGAGATAGGTCATGATACAACTCTATCAGCGGTGGTCACGGACAGCTTGAACTCCTGCAACAGTCACATCTTTTACATTTGATGAAAGCATGAGGGGTCAAAGTTCCCGCTTTCCATGGTGCTCATTAAATGCACTAATGTGGAAGTGCAGTGCTCTGTCTTTGCTGGGGATTTGTAGTGAGCAGCAGACAACACAAAGCAGGAGTTTTGGGAGGGGACCAACACTTTCTATCTCTTATTTTCACAAGGCTGATCTTCACATCTAAGTGAGTTCAGCAAGATCCAAAACTTTTGAGAGCAATTGTATCATGTAGTAGAAATGTAAGACCTCAGTGCTGCCTAGTCTTGAGTTTTTTACCCTTGCAAGAGGAGATAGCAGCGATTCCTAATACACGTTGCAAGAGGTGACACAGTTCATCACAGATGGAAACAAACCCATTTCATGTTCAGCAGACTATGAAACAAGTTGCAGCTGTTCTCACTGCTGCATGGTGACAAATGGCCCTTGTTGCAGAGGCTCCTCAGTGCTGCTCTCCTGCCAGCTGGCGTTGAGTGTACTGTCTGAGCGCATGCTCCTGAACAGCTCCTGGGAATTATAGGCAGCGGATGAGCTTCTGGAGAAAGGTGGTTCATGGGCTTTGGGCTCGGGTAAGGAGCTGTGAATGCCCTAACTTTAGAAATGATGTACTACTTGGCTCAGAAATTGGGGCTTGATGGTTTGCAATGCAAAATCTCTCAAGTGCACTTGGTTAATGGTATCTTCGACTTCACTGGTGTCTAAAGTCAAGCTACAATGTTGTTCCAGTGTGCTTGTTGGGGAACTGCTCCTGCACTGGGCATGGCCTAGAACTTGCATTGATTTGTATGAAGGATGCCTGAAGATCTTGTGCTAGGCTCTTACCCCTCTCCACCTATCTTGTGATGCTTTCTCTGCTTTTATGAATGTGCTAGTCCATAGTTTATTTTACCTATAGCAGTTTGATGCTGCCAGTGTGACTGACTCTTGTGAAGCACCTGGGCAATTCCTCCTTGTGACTGGAGAGCCAGTTCTACTTTTGGAGTTTATTAAGCTGCTTATTAACAAGCAGCAAGGGTGACTTAGCTGCATTACTCAGCAATCCTAGCTCCCTTGGGCTTGAACAAAAAGGGAAGCCACTAGGTGGTTATACATTAAATTGGATTTGTTTGAACAGTGTCCAGGGTGCAAGTTCCAACTGTGAAGAGCAGTGATGTCTTACAGGAAACATTTGTGGTCTCCATTTTCTTTATTCTTTTCTTTCTTTAGCTCAAGTCAAATAGTCCTGTTTATTTTTTAATGAGATCAACTTTTATTCCCACTTGAAAGATTAAAAATGGCCACAGTGAGAGCATTCTGATCACAGCACCTGGTGCATTTCCTTGGCGGTCTGTAATGCTGAAGGATGACAAAGATTGCCCGGTTTTGTGCAGCTTCCCAGTTACTGATGAAGTTGTGTTGCCCAAGCCATATGATTTTAAAGGAGAAAGCAGGATCCAAGGCATCTGCGGTTCTAAGACTGATTTCCCAGGGGAAATGGGAGGCCAGAGGGTTTCTGTTTGTCCCTTTCTTCTCCAGATGAAAAGAGGAAGAACTTCACTTGAACTGTTCAATTTGTGGAATATGAGGTTGTGAGGGCTTCTCACTCCGGTCCCTACCACTGCTGTTTTGTATATCTCTTTCATAAAGTCACAAATCTCAAGTTTATGCCTGTTCAGAAATCTTCTTTGCCTTTCCTGGGTAAGTTTCTTAATGGGCAATTTTATACTCATTTGCTCCACTGCTGTCATTGTTCCTTGACTTAATCATGCTTCCTGCCTCCCTGGTGCCTGTGTTGGGAGAGCAATCCTGGCTTTTTCCCTGCTTCTGCTCTGCAGAACTAAACAGGTCAACCTTGTAAGCCCCAGAAGAAATGTGCTCTTTGCTCCCCTGATGATCCTCAGATCCCCTCTTTGCACACACCCAGTTTGGATGCATCTTTCCTGAATGAGTGACCTGAATTAGCCAGTTTTTCAGATGGGACCTCACTGAAGTCCCATATGCTAGAGCATCTGTAGGGTATCAGTAGATGCCATCCCATTTAATGAGCATGTTGTTCTCTCTGGGTTAAAGAAGCAGAAATGCCTTCAGAATCCAAGCTGCAGAGTTGCCTCAATTACTCTGTGCCAAAATTGCATAGGAACTATGAAGGTGACTGGCTGGTCCTAAGGTTATTGAGTGGTCATCTCTGATCAGCTGGTCACCTTGTTGTTTCTCATATATCTTGGTGTGCTGCTGTTAGCAGATCCATCAACTGTAGATTTATCAGCTGTATATTAGAATTACTAAATAGTCTTAGAGAGAAGCAGTCCAAGTAACTTTATTGCTTGAGGTAATGAAATCTCATATGGAAAAACATAGATTCATATCCTATGATGAGTGGTACTGAATGTATTTATAGCTCTATACAGTTGCCTTTAATTTCCTTTGTGAAGGTCTGTAAACAGGTAGATACTTTCCTCTGATTTTTGACTTACCTCCATTACTATAATTTACATTTGACTTACTTGGCTTTTCCTGTGCATTATCATACATAATATAGCAAGGAATCATTAATAAAAACTCTTCAGAAAATATAGAGGATTAATAAATAAGTAATGGCAGACTTGGAATTCAAAGTGAACAAAGATTGAGCACTTGCAGTTCTGCATTTTTAAACAAAATTATATGGGGAAGATAATTGCATTGGTTGGGTTTGGAGAAGACCATAGCTCTCCCTTGATCAGTTATATATGGAATATCTTGTGGTTCTTTGTTTTTAATCTGTAGTGCAACTCAGTGTTGGCATTTCTGTATATATATGTTCAGCTGGAGGGAAAAAAGGGATTAAAATGCCCAGCCTTTTATCTAAATACTTTGCTCAGTCCTTTTGTCATCTATGAATGTGTGGGATGTGTGTGTGTGTTTTTTTTTTTTTTTTTTTTTTTACTTTAAGACTGTATTCCATAAATGAAGATTAATGTTTTTGTTATTTACTTTAATCTTGCTTAATTTTAGGATAATGTTCGTAGTACCCTAGCGTTCACAGGAGCATGTGAGACCATAAATGATGTTTCCAGGGATTAAATTGTACAGCGAAGCTAAGACACTGTTGGTTAGGTTTGTATTCCAGCTCTAAATGTTATTATAGAAAAGACAAAAAAGGTAAACTTAATTTTCTTTCTTTTCAAGGGTTTGTATAGCTACTTGCTTAAAGTACTGCTATGAAGGTGAACAGTAGGATTATTTGAATGTACATTTAAAATTTCAAAGACTTGAGTTGAATCATTAGAGATTTTTTTGAACATGAAACCGATTCTTAAACTGGGAAAAAGTTGTGTGCATCTCTTCTATCATGCTATTTGTCCGATAGCAATCGGAGAAAATAATGTCTTATTTCTCGGCAGAGTCTCTAATGTCAAAACCTCCGCTGCTTTGCCTGGGCAAGGGGGGAAGGTTTCTGCCAGTCAGCTTGCCCTGGCTTTTGGTGCATCCAATGGACCTGTCCCATGTGACTGCAGGAGGGCCCAGTAGAAACTGGGAGGAAGAGGAAGGTACCCCCTTGGTTCAGGGTAATAGGCAAACTGTGCAAGTACAGACTTCATCCGTAAGCACAGGCCTCGTGCAAGACTGTCTGTTACACTTGATTTTTGAAATAAAACAGATTTAGAAATTATGCCAAGACACTATAAAGCCTCCTATTTGAAGGCTTTTCATTTTCACCACTCCCCTTTTATTTATGTATTTATCTATTAACAGAGGTTTCAGTTCCCTGTTTTGAAATTCTTTACTGGGAGCTTTTGCCTTGATGAGCTTTTCCAAGTTGAGCAGACTTAAAACTATTTCAGTGCTGCATTTGGAAGCTTGCAATGCTTTTTGTTAAATACTGGGTTATTTATTTCTGCATTGAATAAAAGGGCCATATCAGAACCATGCAGACAGTCCAGGTCCTTCTCCAGGCACTCTATCCCTGCCCAAGTATACCCATTCACATTGTTCCTTAGCTGCTTTTCTTTTTTCATTCTTCCCAGTTTTCTAATTTTTTTCTTTTCCCCAATGTCACTTAGCAGAATGAGAATTTGCTATGCTATTAAGGGGGGTTTTGCAGTTTTATCTGTAAAGTAAGAATCCATCATCCCTTTCTATACTAGAGACTCAGAATAAAATTTTTACCAAGATGCAGATGAAGGATTAGATTTGTAGTGTTACCTGAAAACTAAGGCATTTTCTATGCAGGAAGAGTATTCCTATCCCTTATGCCCTAAGTGAGGAGGAGACTGACCTAGGTTATCTAAAAAACTATACTGATGTTACGTAAAATAGGTGTAAATGGCTTGCTAAAGCTGCCCTTAGAAGTACATTTTACAGTCGATTATGCAGTGTATTTTTAATAATGTGATACCAAGCAAAAAAATCCTCCAAAAGCCAAGGTGTATTGAGCTGAAGATGGTAGTGTCCCTTGAGGCTTTCTGTTTTTGCCACCTGCTATCACTTGTTCCAAAATTCACCTTAGTTTTAGCAGTAATTTCAGTAAATAAATACTTTTACAGACTTAAGGTCTCTGTGGTCAGCTGATGTGACCTTCTTTGAAGGATGAATGCAAGTGCATTTTATGAAAATACTTGTATTAATCCCAAAATTAGACTAAAACATTCTATTCTCAGGAGATTAAGCACTGGGTGAGGACAGAAGAAATGATGCTGTCTAGATCTCATTAATAAATGAGCCTCTTCAAATAGTGTTTTGGAGGATAATATATCTCAGGTAATTTCTACCTACCTACCAATTAGGCTATTTATGAAACCTTGAAAGGCTTTTATTAAGAAAGTCAGAATTGTCACTGAATTTATTATTTCCAATTTGCTCAGATAACTCATTCATAGAACAGCAAAATCACCCCCAAAAGGAGGCATTTTTGAAGGAGCTCTTGTCATTCTGATACTGCCTGTGGATTGATAAAACCAGAGCTGTTTCAGCAGCCCCTTCTGAGCACAAAAATGTCCAGGAATGTAGCTTATCTGCCAGTTCTGATCTTGCTAGAGCTGCAGTGCTTCCCATTGGTGCTGTTTGGCAGAATCTGGGATTGCCAGCTCCCTAAATGATGCCATGCTAAGAAAAGGCTGTGCAGAAGTGACATCTTCCTCCTCCCATCTCTCTGGCCATCTCTGAACCACTGCTGGGTCTGATGCCTGTTTGGATTTGTGACTGCTGCAGTTGCAGCAATTGGCAGCATCTCCTTCATCTTCCTTGAGGTGACTTGGAAATGGAGTTACTCGCAATGCCTGCAGGAATTGCTAGATCCCAGGGAAGAGCCTTTAGCAATGTAAGTTTTATGAAGGGGTTTTAGTACATTCAGGACCCCAGCAAAAGAGAATGTTAGGACGTGCAAGGTGGGGGGACACACTGCTACTATATATTGGCCTTATTTGAGGCTGATGCAACACTGTGAATGCAGTGTAAGCCAGTGGTCTACCTGGCCCTAGTGATGTAGAGCAGATGCAACAGTCCTGCAACAGTTCTTAATTATTTAAATGGAAAAATAACCCCAAATAAATTGCAAGTGTAGGTAAGTCTGACCAGTTCTTACAAAGCGAAGTGTATCAGTATATTTGGGGAAAAAGATTTGTATATTGGACTGGATATTTAAGAATAATTTAGAAACCTGCAGATGAGATATAGATGCAGAAGTATTCCTAAATACATGAGTCAGTTAAGCATCTGTCTCTTTGGAAGAATTAGTGCCTGTCCTCTCCAGGACTTTTAAAAGCCTTCCTGGGGGATGTTTCTGTGTGTTTTATGTGCTTAGAAAGCTTTAAAAATACGGGCATTTAGATGTACCATTTCTGCCCAAAGCCAGGGTTGTCCTTATGGAAGTGCAAGGGGGGCTAAAAACACCTGCTTGTGGTTAGGCTGCAACAGAGACCTGTGGGGCCTGCCCCATGGCTTCCTCTAAGGGTCTGCCCTGTTCCTGGGAGGCACCTGCAGGCAATCGAGCACCTCTCAGCTGTGCTAGGAAACAAATGTGGCTTCTGACTGTAGGCAGGGGATAGTTAGCTATGGAACAACAGGTCTGCCCTGACATGTTTTTCTGTTTAAAATTAATTTCCTCCCACTTGGGCCCAAATGCACTGATGCTGGAAGGTAATGATCTCCCAGCAGCTATTGCAGTTGTTGTGTTGCAGCGGGTATCAGACTTGGCTTAGTGGTTCTGGGTGTGTGTTCATCTTGCGCACAGCAGTTTGCATGCTCTGGTATCTACATATCTGTTATTCCTGAACATCCCTTTTCCAGGTTTTGCTGTGGTCTTATGTGGAGATGCATTGCTGCTTTGGGAGAGTTGTGCTCGCTTTTCAAAGGAAGCTTCATAGAGGTCTTTAATCCTTCTAGAGCTTCCTAATTCTGAGATACTTCCTTATTTTTAGGCTTGTCTGGAGGTGGACTGAACTCCTTGTGGTCTGGATCATTTGTTGGGTTGTGAATTTTATTCTAACATTTCTGTTTTTGTGGTATAAGAAATACATTACTGTCTAGTAACAGTTGGCTTTTATTCTGCTCCCCAACTAGGGCTCTGAACCTGTGGAACAGTTTGTAGGACTCTACAAACACTGTCATGTTTGTGCTTTCCTCAGCTAGCAAGTCTGAGCCACATATACCCTTATTCAAAAACCGTAAGGTAGGGAAAACATAACTTTATCCAGTGGAGTTGCAGTAAAAAATAAGATTGGGAAAGAAGGAAAGCCTTACATCTCCCCTCTTGAACTCCAGCCTGTATTCAAATCACTTATACTTGTCCTTTCCTAAGGATGTGTAAGAATAACATTGCTGTATTGTTAAGAATAAGTAACACTGAATAAAGAGGCATAAGCATCATCTTTGTTTGCAGAAAGACAAATACTTAATTTGACTATGCAGAATTTGTCAGCTGCTGCTGAGTTAGCAGCAGCCAAATGTAGATGCAAAATTTTGCTTTCAAGGGAACTGTTGTCTAGGGAGGAGTTTTATGCCAACCTTTTCATTTCTTGTCCACTTTCCTCAGTTGCATTCAGCTGACTCTAAAATTGAGAAACATATCTTTTATCATATTAAATCTTAAATGTTCCAATTCTGAGCTCTGGCCTCCTGTGGGAAGTTCTGCTGGAGAAGGTCTAAGCATTTCCACCTCAAAGCCCTGGCCAAGTCAGGGATCTGTCACGGGAGGCAATAAGTTTGCATGAATATCGAACTACAGAACTGAGCTTCTAAGGAAGCTTTCATCTACGGACTTTACAGGCTGGATCCTTGGGGTGCAATTTGCCATCTCCCTGTGACTTAAATTCTGCAGGATTTTTTTTAGCCCTGTTTGTGATTTGACTATAAGACATGAGAGGAACGATGCCTGTTTTGGAGACGGTTTCTTGCATCCAGCTCATTAAAATTACTGTTTGCCATGTTTAATGCTTTTGTGCTGTTTGGTCTTTGAAACAGTTTTTTAGTTGACTGTCAGTGTTCTGTTTGTACTCACTGCTAGACCTGGTTAGATGGCAAACGCTTCAGACAAAAGAAGCAGTATATCTACCAATATTGAGAATAATATTGGTTAAAATATCATTAGTTAAATAACATTACAGGCGTGGGGTATTACTTAAAGTGTGACTTTACAGAGAATGCTGCATGACCAGCCTGCCTTTAAACTTTTACTGTCACTCTGTTCTAGGTCTGACTATTGAGTAGTAAACTGGCTTTACCTAAACTATATTATCTGTTGTAGAAACTCCCTTGAGGCTTGCAATGTTGTTAGCTGTGTATTAGTGGTTAATATCACTCACCTTGTAATACTTCACAACTAAACATTTCCATTCCTGGATCCAACTGCTTTCTCTTGCCTGCTTACATAAAATTAAGGAATTGCTTTGGTCTGTTTTGCTACCTCAGTTTTTTCTTGCTCATCACATTGTACATTAAAATGAAACAAAAGCCTGAGAGCTTATGGAGTCTATTTTGGAAATTAAAAGCATATATTTTACATTCTATGGCAGGACCTTGCAGAGCAAATTCTGATATAGACTAGATGGAGAGATAAATCTGTTGCAATTACTATACAGTGCTTCAAAATAGCATTCCCAGGAGAGCTTACTGAGAGTACTTACAGAAATTGCAGTGCAACTAGATGGCCTTTCAATCTCTTTATCTAAATCCCTGCAGTTCCTGTTTCAAGGCAGCTACAGGAATAATAAATATTGATCAATGAAAGTTAATTTATACTTTTAGGTGCTTTTTAACCTAAAGGTGAAATCTTCGCACTCTAGCCTGTCTTTCCCTTTCTTGTTACCCTACATTAAGTTTCTCTGCAAGTCTGGTCCAAGAAAAAAAGCTCCCTAAATGTCAGGGTTGGTGGTCTGATGCTTTCTGGTTTATGTGTGACAGCAGAGCTGTGTCCTTTTTTTCTTGGGATACTCTACTGTCCAAGAGCATTAATGATCCAAAGTAGGATCAGCAAGTGGGAGATGGATGTCGAGTTCCTAGGATAATATTCATTACTTCTATGGGAGTTAGTAGGGGGCCTATCTCTACCCTGACAGCACATAGATCAAAAAAACAAGTGTGCGATAAGCCCTTGTTGGCACCCAGTGTGTAAGTGACTCCTAATGCTCCTGAAAGAGCTAATTCTGCCTGACTTCAAAGGAAAATATCAGAGGAGGTTTTCTGTCTATCCAGGTGCTAAAGAAAGCTTTTCCAGGCTGACATTCCTCTGTCTGAGGATAGGGAAGAGTGTCATGCTTGCTCTCACTCTTAATACAGAAATCACTGTATTCAAGTAAAGCTCAGTGAATGTGCTGTTGACATGGGCAGGTGAATTACACCAGCACTTTGGCAACCACTCTGCAGAAGATAAACAGCAAAAGAGAAATGAGATAAGATAGGAGATTGAGGGGTTCCCTGATTTTCTTAAACAGAAAATATTCTTCATAGGCTCTGTTCTGCAGTTTGCTGGAGAAGCGCAGAGGCTACCTCCTTAGTGCAGTTCCTGCAGATGTGTGGCTGCATATGTCCCTCCAAAGCCTTTGGATAGACTTTGCCTTGTTGAAAGTGAACAGTTCTTTATTGCCTGCTGTATGCAAGCTGTCAGCTAACAGATTCTGTGCAGGCCTCTACACCATAGCTTGTTTCTGTGGTGAACTGTAATATAAGTTCTTTCTTTGCTAAGAGATGACCTGTTGTGCCAAATTGATTTTTATTCTCCAAGTGCCACCTAGACTAAGCTCAAAATATTGTTCAATTTAATTTCAGTTGTGACCTACAACTGAATTTGAACCTGATCCATATGATGAATTGCATAAATCCTCTGAGCTTTACCATCCCTCCATCCATCATATTCAAAATCCTCTCCCTGCTGCTTTAGCTTTTTGCGAGGCTTGGTGTGTGTGCTCTGAGGCTGTCGTGGGTACGGATGTGCTTGCAGAGGCTGCTCACAGGAAAAGTGAAAACATGAATGTCGTCATAGACAAAGGCATCTTCAATCAATTGATTTAAATGATGCATTGGTGAATTCTAGAAGCTGTGAATAAAATGAAAGCTGTCTTGATTCCTTGAAGATGACATTAAAATATGCTACAAGTGGGCTAGAGACTGAAAATGGAAGTGAGTGTTGATGAATACTTACTACCATGGGTACTGACTTTAGAAAAGTTATTTCTGCTACATACTTCAGTTAGCTTATCTGTGGATGAAGGCATGGTATTTCTGAAATACATGCTCAAATTCAATGGTTCTTCAAAATCTGCAAAGCAGCTCTGCTAAAGGCATTCTGTGAACTTCCAAAATCAGTGTCGCTCATCCCTGTTGCACAGTGAGCTTTTATTGCAGAGGAAACATTACCTGTTTAAATGGGGAAGAGCAAAGCACAGCTAGACTTGGAAGGATTTGTGGGTACACTTCACCATACAGGATCTAGCAAAGATAGCAGAGGGAAGAGCAGAGTTGGCAGCTTTACAATTTAATTTCACTGTTTCTCATTTCTCCTTGCATGCATATGTGCAGATAGTGTTTTCTCCAAAGTAACAATACAATAAATATTCCTTCAAGTATAATGACAAGAACTCTATACTATAGTGGCAGATTTTTTGTTTGAGTTTTACTTTGAACTGGCAAGCTATTAAGAGGTCATAATCAGATACCATCTGTGAGATTTTTTTTAGTCATTAAATTTTCTTTGTTAAACTCTTCTAAATCACCAGAGTGACTTAGGAGTCTCTACTTGTCAAGGGATTTATAGAGTTAGGGGCCAAAGTCTGAAACTTAATCTTTTCCAAAAGTGGCAGTTGTTCCATGTTTTTGTAGGCTGTGCTGGGAACATTGCTGTCTTAGCTTCACTCTGTTTCCATGTAAGTATGGATACAGAGACATTTTTCTGTTTTACTACGAGACTATAGATTCTGTCTAAGCCTTAGGCACTATAGTGCAAAGTCTCAGAGCAGATGGATGAATAGTATTGGAAACATGACTGGTAAGTGACAATTTCCTAGGCAAAGCACTGAAGATTAATTTCTAAAGCTGCTCTTATTTTTTGTTCACACTATCACTGCTGTGTGCTCCAGCGAACGCTAGACACGGCGATCCTCACTCCAGATGTTCGTGCTCTCTGAAGCTCTGCACAAGCTCCACAGCAAGTGCTCAATGAAATAACACCAAGGACTTGCTGAACGTGCCGAGCAAGGCGGCTGCCTCTGGGCCAGCAGTGACACCCTAGATCAAGTACATGTTTAGATACGCTAGGTGTATATATACAAAAAGGACAGTTTGGATTCCTTTCTGTCCCTTTGAAAGGCTTTCTATGCCCTTGGTTTATCTAGGGATCTGAACAGGCTTTAGGTTAAATCAAGCAGTGGTGCAATTAGTCCCAGCCTATAGCAACAAACTGGAATTTTTGTACCTGGTTTTGCATTGCTTGCTTGTGGGTGAGGTGAAAGGCTTAAAGGGTAGTCTGGATAAACCCTTCTGCAGCTATGGGGAGGAAGGACGGGTTTTTTCACACTGCATATCACAAATGATGCCAACAGACCCCTTGCATAACCATACTAGTTGCTAAGTGTCTCTTTGAGTATAAAGATGAGAAAATGGTTTGTTTGCATTGAAAAGTATTGCTGTTGATACTGTGCAGATGGAGAACTGCAATTAAAGGTGCAGAAACACTTGCTAATTCTGGTTTTGCTACTGACCTCAATAATAAAATTAATCTTCTGATTCTTAAAGTAATGCCTATACCAGCAACCCACAAGGCAATTAAAAATACTTTATTGCTTGTTTGTATGTGAAGCACGTGTGAGCTAATATTGCTTCTAGCTATAGAGGCATAGAAATTTGGTGACTTAGGTGATGCTGGGGGTATGAACTGGAGGAAGATGGAGAACATTAAGCTTAGTCATAACCTGAACAGCTCCTTGGCAAGGCTGTCCGAAAGGGGAGCTCGTTGTCCTACCTGGCAAGAAAACCATGGGCCCAGAATAGGTTCATGTTTTAGCTGAGGAGGCCTGAGCATCAGGACTGTGTGGAAGCAGTCAGAGAGGGAGGGTAGCAGCGGAGCAGCATGTCCCCTGAGCACAGACTAAGTGGAAATTAAACAAGGGCAGGCAGAAAAGGAGGTAAAACTGGTGATGGGTTCTGAGCACCAAGGCCAGAAGATGCTGTGGTGAAAGCGAATGCTGCCTCATGCCCACCCCCTGCTTGGGCTGTTTTCTAGTCTCTCCTGTGGAAGCGCTCAGCTCAGTTTAGGTGCCCTAGGCAGATTCTTCCTGTGGCTGGAATATTGTCTCTGCTGGGAGTTAATTATGTGGCATGAATAAATAATGCTTAGTTTTGGTAAATCAAATAACAAATCAGATTTATGCCTCTGCTACAATTTATATAACAGAAAAATGCTTTCCATTTGTGAGCAGAAAGGTTAGAACAGCTGAAGAACTATTAGAGTGTGATAGTTTAAAAATTACCCTGGAAAATATTTTTAGTGTCATTAATTTATTTTTTAATCAAAATTGTCCTTATCTTCATCCTAACTATAGCAAAGGTGCAAAGTTTTACGTTATATTGCTGTATATTAGAATGAAATTGTGAGAATGAAGGATTTTGTTTGGAATTACAAAAGTATTCTAGTGCATGCAAACTAGTAGTTAAACAGGAAGGGCTGTACAGCATAAATTGCTTTTTATGTTTCTTTATTATTTTTTACACAAGTGCCTCAGTAATACGTGCAGTGGCATTCAGCATGTGCACAGTGCAGAGGTGAGGTAGCTCATGGCTGCGTCTGTCACTCCAGCTCTCTAATGGCAAGAAATACAGTGAAGGCTGCAGCTTTCTGCAGCCTTGTTTTTCAAGAGAGCTTGAAAAATAATTCCAGACTTTTATTTTCTGAGAAGCTTCTCTAAGGCAATACTAATGACAATGAAAGGGCTAAGTCCATATTTTTTCATAGTTTAGCTATGTTTTAGAAGTCACAGAAGGCTTCCAAGAAAAAATCTTTTAAATGGCTAGTCATGTATTTGAACTCAGTGATGTTATTTTAAAATATTTTTACTTAGGGATAATTCCTGAGACATAGGTAATGCTATAGAGATACTCAACATTCTAGCATTGCTGGAGTTGCTTTTCTCCTTTTGACAAGTAATGTTTTTCACAACAGTTATTACCCCCAAACTTAATTTTCTGAGTTCCTACAAGATTTTTTCCCTCTGCTTTACTACATTGCTCATGTCAGACTTGCTTTGCTTTGTGCTGTACCCATCTTCCCAGTGCTTCAGCCTGGACACAGAGAGCCCTTAGCTGCGAGAAGAGGGTCAGAGCATTTAGGTGGCAGCTTTAGCCTTATCACGAAGGAGTCTTTGAGTCGAGGTCAACTTAGCAGTGTCTCCTTTCTTTTTCTTTGTTGTTTATCCTCCAGCTGAACACTGAGCCATGTGGTGGCGTTTGTGGTTTCTAGCACATCAGTAGGCATTAAAATTCAGAGCCAAGAATGGGGCGCAGGACACTTCCATCTTGGGCGTTTGTCTGCCTGTCAGTAGTGAGACTCTTATCCATCTGAGACGCCTGGCTTGGAATCTCTCACATCCTTTGCTCTGAACATAAGCTGCCAGCAGGTTGCTGAAGTCCTTAGAAGGAAGCAATGCTTGGCCATGTTCAGTGTGGTAGAAGCTGTTTTGCCTAGTAGGGCTCATCTTGTTCTTCTAAAAGTGTTTGTGGTTAATTTTGCTATAATGCACAAGTCTTTCTGTGATAATTATACCTTTCTGGGCTCTGAAGCTAAATTGCCTGTTAATTTCTTTGTGTTTGATTTTAAGTACAGGCTTGCTGTCATTAGTGTGTATTATCTCCTCTGGTAACTGTTTATTCTCGTATCTTTGGGCTTAAATGTGTGATGGAAAAAATACTGCCTCATTATAAATAGAAATATTTAAGTAATTAAAATTGAGCAGTACTGTTTGCATGCCTTTGCAAAGTATGGGTATACACTGGTACTTTAAAGCATTTTGCCTTTACCCTCAGAGCCTTCTTTGCAGGTCCTGTGAGGTGGCAGCTTTTGCAGCCATCTGAATTTGGCAAGTGGCTGTGTAGGGAGGATCCACTCCATCCATGCAGTCACGAGTACATCTCCAGCTATCACTGTGCCCAAGCTTGGGGTTAGTTTTGCTCCATTTTTACCCTCACCTGCAGCAGACACGGACATCTCTAATGATCTGGGGCGCAGGTTTTCTAGCCTCATTTGAGCACCTTGATCTTAGGTAAACATTTTTGTTCTCTTCCCTCTTTCTTCCATCTAGGAATGTATCATCATAACACTGTATCAGCGGCAGCTCAGCTTTCAGGCACAGCTATAGTGGAGGCCTATTCAGTTGTATTGCTTGGGAGAAGGTTCTATTTTTTGCTTGTAGTATCTTAGTGTTACCGTATCATGAAACTACCACTCCTTTCTATATACATTTGCTATACTAATCCAAAAAGCATATGCATGCTGTTCTCATCTGGGTATTATGCTAAGTGTCTGTCTATTGAAAGAGACATTTTCTGTGAGTCCTGATCTCATTTTATTTACACCCTGTTCAGACATCAAGCAAATTTAACAACAAATTCATTGAGACTGGAGGAGAGTTCTGGCAAAGTATGCTGGTGTGCTGGGCCTGGCCTTTTCTCTCTTCGCACACATCTATTCTTGGCTTGTGCTCGATAGACTTTTGCTTTGACCCTGTATGACCATTCCTGTATTTCAGTAATATAAATTGTAATATAAACTTTCCTATCTTCCCCTGAAAAGATGTTGGCTGATGAAAAGATTTCCTGAGGCTTAATTTTAGTTGTTTCTTGAATTTTAGGGATATTATCATGACTGACTTGGAAAGGAATAGGGGAATATGATTTTGCTTCTTAACATTGTGCTGAGTAGATGATTTTCAGGTACTTGGATCAGTATGCATTTGCTTTCCTGATAAGCTTTAAAAGACTTTCCTATTTGGAAGCTGCTCCCAGCTTTAAGCAAGCTCTCAGGGGGTTGCACTGCTCCCACCGCGGCGTGGGACCTGGGGCCCTGCTGCGCGGGGTCGGGTTCGGGAAGGGAGCTGCACTGAGGCCTCCGGAGGCAGCAACTGTGTGCGCAGCCAAAAGCGTCACCGAGTTGAAGGTTGGCTCTCTTAAACAGAGTCCACTCTAATTCAAATGCAAATATTAGGCTTGTTTGCATAAACGGTCAAACCATTTTAATATGTCTGATCTGTTCACCTGAGCGGTCTCCTCTGGCAGTGAATTCCCCTGGTTAACTGTCTGCTCTACTAACAAGTATCATGTTTTCTCTGCTTTCAAAATTGCTGCCTTTCAGTTTTGTTAGTGCTCTCATTTTGCTGCTCTCTGTAGAGCTTGTATTTGATTTCCTGCTTGATGAGAAATATCCCAGCCTAGGAAAGGGGCAGGTATTGGCATCAGGGAGTGGGTCTAACATCTGTACAAGTGTACAGAGCTGTTGCTCAGGCACCTGCCCTCCTGGGAAGGAGATGGAGAATGTCCTACTGAATTAAACCTCTTGAAGCAGGGCACAGCAAGAGAATTTTGTCATCCTTGTGAATGGCAGAGACAAAAGTCTTTATTTACATTTAGTGTTTTTCATTTTCTACTCCTGTTTCCCTCATCTGCTGGAGACACTAATTAAACATTCTTGAGCATGGCAGATAATCTTGAATGAAAATACAAATTTATGTCTGCAAAAATAAAAAGTATGACTCGTATACATCCAGTTTGGTCATAAAATGATTCAAGTGAAGTGGTGCAAGGTATGTCCAGCTAAACCGCACGTGTGTGGCTGAGCTGTCGCACTCACCCTGCTCGTAGGAGAGGCTGATGGCGAATGGCTTTGCTGCAGCCCCCTGCACAGCGGGCAGCAGAGTCTGGGCCCAGAACAGACTGCTCTGCAGCACAGCAGCAGCTCAGAGGGCTCAAAGGACCTGCCAGATTTCCCTGACATATAAGTAAGGGTCATTTTCCCAGAAGAGGGAACCCAGACACACAAGCTAAATTCATTTAATCTGACTTCTAAAGCACCTACAGACAGGTGTTTGAACACTTGCACCTTCACTTTTGCTCTTCAGATCTAGCAATAGATAGTCAATTAGCATGTTACATCAGTGGCCAGTATAGGCTGGTGCATCCTATTTTTGATTTACATCCGTTTTTGTTTACTTATCCCTGTCTCTCCATATGTGCACGTGTGTGCTCACACAGTAGTGGCAGCTGAGCATCTGCTTTGAATTCCTGGAAGCCAAGTTGTGTATAAAGGCCAGCCAGGGAGTACTAAAGAGCGAGGCGAAGGGAGTGAGCACTCTCTGCAATCAGCACTTCATTAAATAGCTACAACTCATGGCAGAATTGTGCTTAGGAGACTGCTGAGCCTTGAGGGTATCCTACACTTAAACTGGGCATTTGAAAAGTTACTGCAGTCTTGGATAAACTGCTTCTGAATTTACATGAGCAAGCTTTATCAGCATAAAGAAACAGGCAGCAAACAGTGCTGAAACCATGTGAAAGGGCAGCACAAACATTTAGGAAATTTTTGATTCAAATTACACAAAGTTTTAAAGAAAAGACATGGCAGAAACCCAAGAATAGATGACACTGAAAACTGTCTGAGATTCTGTTTCTGTGATTACAGAATAAACTTCCCTGGAGAACAGTAAGGGTGTCTGAGGCTTAAATGATCAAGGAGCATAGCAAGAGCTGATAAAAATAGTCAAAATCAGTAACAGAGATTCTTATGAAAGTAAATTTTGCCAGAAGTATTTTTTTAAAAATCAGGTGATGTTTGTCAAGGATGGAATATTTGCTGAGTATTTAGGGAAGAGGAAGAGCACTATTTAAAAAAGAAAAAAAAAAAAGCTTTAAAGAGTAGAAGGAAAAAGTAAGTTTAGAAGTAAATGGAGACTGCCAGGTGGGGTGGGCTGATGGGCTTCAGGTGGTGGAGCAGTGCTGCAGCTCAGGTAGTGCTAATGAAAGCACCAGCACAACCTGCATGTATTTGTGAGAACTCAGGCCCTGAATTCATTCACCTCTTGGAGAATGATTTTTTTTTTTTTGTTCCTATTCAACACAATCTCCCATATAAAAGAACAAAGATCTGCCAAGTGACTGATGAGGAAGACTTTTTACGGCAGCCCCTCCTTCCATGAGAGGGGAAAAATTTTTCATTCCACACATGGGTTGAAGCGATATTGCTTCTCCTTGTAGAAATCTGCATTGAACTGCTGAACACCACGTTGCCCTTTCCCTGATGGGAAAGTGGTCTCATGACATGTGATGAAACCAAAGCAGCTGAGATGAATGCTCTGGTGATTTAACTTTAGTTTTGACAGTTGGGACCAGCCTAAGTTATATGAGAAAGCATGTAGCATTGCATCTTCTGACAAAAATAATAAACTAAGATGCTTGTCATCTGCTGTAGGAAACACTGGAAGTTAAATGGTCATCATAAAATGCAAGGGTTGTTATAGATCTTGCTCATCTCTGCTCAAGAGATGAATGCAGATGGGGCTTTGCTCTAGGAAGTCCTGTTCAGTTGGAATTTTTTTTCCCCCCTCAAGTCCCTAAAACTTAGTTTGGAGTTAGTGTTCAGTGGCTGGTTCTGTACCCTTGACCAAAGCAGCGAGTTGGGCATCCCTCTGAGCCTTGCAGTTTCTTGTTGCTGGAAGAGAGGCTGAAGAGGTTCACTGTCTGCAGACTTTTAAAAGTCTCTTAATGAAACTTGCCCTTGGTTTTTGTGTGATATGCTAATTAAACTCCCTGGGGAAGTGCATGGCTTGGATTACTCCTTGGGACTCGGACTCTTGCCAGGAGGCAACAAATGTAGATATACTTGTGTGGTTGTGGCAAGAGGGAAGATATCCAAACCTTTGACCTGGGAAAGTTGTGGATCATTTAGTGGGAGAGCAGGGAAAGAGACCTGCTGTTCCTGAGGCTCTGTGGGAAGGGCAGGGGTGCTAATGAATTGGAAGAGAAAGATTTGATGTCCTCAGAAGAGTGACAAGTGTGTGGGAAAACAGATTGTGTGACTAATTACTTCTGTGTATCTTGCTGGCCAGTATCAGCGGGACTGGGATTGTGATGAAAAAACTTAATTAAAAAGTTTATTTTTCTTTTAAAAACTGTGTTGAGGGCTCATCAGTGGGGAGAATTTAGGACATTGGTGATTGTTCTCAAGTGCTCAGCTGCAAGAACCCTGTGTGGAGTGAAGCAGTCGGAAAGCTGTTGGGCTAGAACTGCAGGAACATCTCCCTCAAATGCCTAGTATCCAATTCCTTCTTTACCCTTAGGGAGCCTTCCCTAGTCCTATCCCGCAAGGTCATTGCATTAAGTGCTGTGCGCAGGAGAACCCGTCACCTTTCCTCCACAGCACTGCACTGACCCACGAGCTGGGGTATTTGACCGCGGCATGAGGCCCTGGAGCAAGGATGGAGCTGCACGAGGTCCTGGCCGAGCTGCAGAGATGTGCAGTCCTGCACACTGCCTGTGCTGCCCACTGGACACACAGGGTCAATGGAAATGCCTGCTGGAAAGCTGAGCTCCCAGGGACAGCTGAGCATGTCACGTTATGAATATGAAGAAGCAGCGGCATATGCTGCATATCCTGTCACTCCCTAACAGTGCCTGAAAGCATGAGTCATGCACCAGTGGCAAAGGAACACAGAAAGAAAAGCTTGCTTCTAATGTGAAGCTGGCAAACTCATTATAATAAGGCCAAGAGTGTTATTCCTGAAGCATGAGGCGCGCTCTGCTTCCCAGTAGAGATCGGGGTGGAATTTTTCCTGCTCTTGTTTCTGCACAGCTTCTCTGCTCTTTTGTTTTGAAATACATATAACTTCAGGATATTTGCTGTTCATCTTCCCCAGCCTGGAAAAGCTGTGCTGGATTACTGGGGGCTGCTGTTTAGCATGTCACCATCCTTCACCTTCTTTGTGGTTGGTCTGTCCTCAAACCATCCAACACCTTTCTCTGGCAGCCTCTCTGTTGTCTTGCAGTGACTAGTTTCCTTCTTCTATGGTTAAACATAGTTAGTAATACTGATTAGGACACATCATTTTTGTAATAAGCAGTATCCTTTTGCTTTCATATCCCATCATGCTTGTCAGTCCCTCATTTTGGATCTATTTTTCTTCCTTTGAATATCTCCCAAGAACATCCTGCCCTTGGTATGTGCGTTCTTCTTAAAATCCTCAGTGACATTTTCCTTTTCATGCACCATCCTCAGATTTTTTTCTAAATTGGATATTATCTTTTTTCCTGTCTTCTCACTTGCATTGCTCTAAAAAAAGTATCTCTTTGGGAGAAAGTTTATTAGAGAAGAGTCTGTGTCAGGTATTCCAAATCTTAGAACTGAAGTCTGTTTTAATCTGCTAGTATGGAGAAAAGTTAACAAAACAGAATTGCAATAACAGGGCCAAGTGTAAGATCTCTCGATGTAAGGTGAGAGGTGAGCAATAACCCTGTTTCAATGCACATCTTGGTCCTCACTATTGTTATGTCCTTATGCTTCCCCTATGTCCTCCTGTCCTGTGCTCCATCTCTGCACTTCTGTGACCATAGGTTTCTCCTAACTGTTCTTGTTTGAAGGAACAGATGCCAACCTAAATGTGCTACCGTATCTGATGAAAAGAGTTCTGCAATTATCCAATGAAATATCTGGGGTACAAATCATAACTGCTGGCAAACTAACTTAAGAATATAGGGATTAAAATTAATTGAAAGAGTTTATACAAAAACATCCTAAAGACTGCAACTACTCTCTCAGAAAGGCAAGATACATGTGCTTGTTTCTAACCAGGCATGTGTTGTTTTTATTAATCCCAGGCAATTTCATAGATATCTTTCAAGGCCTCTGTCTTTTCCCTTTTTCTATTTTAGGAAAGCTTTTTCTATAGCACTCTCTCACCTATTGCCCCAAATGCTGCCTGTTTTTCATATGAATTGGAGCAGTAATCAAGCTTAGAGTTCCTGCCTAAAGAGTGCTATTGCCAAGTGGAAGAGCATTGCCCCTCTTATTCTGTTATCTTGCTGATTTACAGTAGGTGTATTGTGTGCTCAAAGCTAAATGTGGGGAGCTCTTAATATGTTTAACCTCTTACAAATATCTTTAAGTCCAGCTCACAGTGTAGGTAGGCTCTAGATCTGGCAACAAATGTTGAAGCTCAGAAAGACTGTTTTATGTGAGGAATCTAGATCTTCTCCCCTCCTTTTTCCTTCCTTCTCCCTTCCCCCCTCCTCTTGATTTGCCTTTTTTCATAGCAAACCTGAGAAAATAATTACCATTGCTTCAAGGGCTTGATCTGAAATTCTAGCTGCATAGGTGCTTGTATTAATGAAAACAGCTAAATGTAAATTCTCTGCAGGATGTTTGATGAAAAACACATTTCAATCAAGCTCAAGGATGCAGTTACATACAGAATAAGTGCACTCTGCCCCCAGAAACAGAGAACCAAATGCCAAATTTTAAAACCTCCATTGCAGTCAAAGTGGGTTTAGGGAAACAGCCCTGAATAGTGAACCTGACACTTTCTGGATTTTTTTTTTTCATTTTGGTAAGAGTTGATTGAGATCCTGTACAGTTCTTTCTTCCCTGGAGAGTAATTTAGGGCACAGACTCAACACAAAAGCTTGATTATTTTTACCCATAGATACTGGCAAGCAGGGTAATACTGAAGAAAAGGCATTCAATTTCCTGCCTAAGAATTGCTCAGAATGACAAGGCAAGTTTAGAGAAAAGGATACCATCGATGAACCAAGTGTGTCAACAACTTCGGTGGTTTCCTATGCTGACATTTGGAGTGGCATCTACAATACATCAAATTGTGCTGAGAAAGCAGGATTGGTTTGTACTTGGGAAGAGCTACCTATAGGGAGCTCTCATAGTGGCGTAGGGATTGGGTTAGTGTCTGGTGTGATGTAAAAGGGGTCTGAGATGTGTGTGACTTGTGTCGATCAGCCAGCTGCATTTTGTAAAATCACAGAATGATTCAGATTTAGGGGTTTATCTAGTCATCTTGTCCCATTTCAAATGCAACTGAAACCTCTTAGGTTATGTATGGAACAAGTTCCAGATGTTATTAAGGCTGTAAAGTCCAGTACCCAAAAGTCTATGAAATGCCCCAATGAAGGGTATCTCCATGACCTAACTGTCTCCTTGTTTTTAAATGATGATATAGTATTTCTGAGTGGGGAATTGCATCCTCTTTCCCCCTATACTTCAGTGTCATTTATTGTACAGAGTGGTTCAGCCTGGAGACAAATCACAGCTGTGTTAGTGAGGAGAGACTTTGCTGCAGCAGCTGAAGAAGTGATTGAAGCAAAAGACTAGGGAAAAAGTGGTTAAGGCAGGTGAGAGCTCTGGAAACCTAGGATATATTTCTGCCTGTTAGGCCATTTTTCTGAAGCTGCTTAAGCCAGAGTTTTTGCAAGTCACTGGGCCCTGATTTGCAAAAGATTAAGTACTGTGACTGCAAATATAGTTATTGTATAAACCAGGGAGTCCTAATGAAGATCATGGAATAGACTAATCAGCTGGGGGTTCTGGAGTTCAGTAGACATAATTTTGACCTTGGTCCCCCCATACATCTGTTACAAATATGTAAAATGGGTGATGTTTTACAGTGTGAAAAATAATTACTACTTCTGACTCAGTTGGGTGCCATTGTAATGGTGATACACACAGAGCTGGGGGAAATTAATACTTCTGCCTTCTGAGCAGAATTTGTATAGTGTACAGTATATAAGACCTGGGGCTAAATGTGGGAGGATGGAAAAGCAGTATGTTTAATAGCTGTCTAATAACTATAGAAACTATAGTTTTTGTGCAGTGAAGAATCATGTGGGGAAAAAGTCATATGATCATTTAAAGTTTGAATTCCAAAGTATGCTTGATACCTGCTGAAGCAACCTTAATTCTGAGATGGAAATTGCATGGTCATAAAAGTCTTTTAATAGTTCTTCCATGTATAATTACATCTTCTTGAACTTTGCTTACAAAGATATGTCTATATATCTATTGTCTATAAAGCCTAATTTTGTACAGTCTTCCCCTCATGCTTAGTCTAAAGCGGACTTTTAGCGTAAATATTTTGGGGAGTTTGAAAGAAATGTATGCCTATGCTGAGCAGATTATATTGTTTCTTCCAAGACACTGGAGCCTTGTAACTTTAGAGGCATTTAGAGCAGTATAAAGTGAACGTGTCATGGAGGTAAAAATGCTGCCACATCAAAGCAGTGGCTCTAAACTGCCACTGCTGTACTGAGCAAGAAAAGATATTTATACCTCTGGAAGTGAGTGGCATTTCACATTCCAAGTGCATGGATAGGCCGGTCACATCTTAGAAAACAGAGAAGCTATGAGACATTAGATAATTGCGTTGGTTAAAACCCTGCAACTCCTCCGAGTGTTTCATTTCAAGCTGTTCATGTTGTGACAACTCTTCTCAGAACAGATGATGAGATTGTTTAATTTTTTTTATCCCTGCTGGCATGACTGGTCAGCAGGGCCTGTCATATACCATGTTGTTTGTTTTGGGCTAAAACTAATTATTCTATTTCCCCTGTAGAGAAGAGTAAGTTACTGAAGCTTTAGAGCAAACAAGTGTATGAACCTAACTACCCAGCAGACCCAAAATTGTAGGTGGCGTTGCATTTCTGATTAAAGATGTCAGCTGTTGGAGAGCTCTGTTTTACCGCATTTATTACAATTTCATATTTCCAATACACTGCTCTTTTAGACCTGGGAACCAGGTAGACCTACAACTCTAGTTAAAAATCTTTCTGACACTGTAAGGAAGAAAATGTAGCAATCAAGTCACTTACTGGTGAATGGCTGTTTATAAGTGACATTTGGAAGACTAGTGTCAAATATTTGACACTAGATTTCAAAGTTGTATGATTTTATTTACCACCTTTTAATGGTGGAACTTGGACTTGTATTTACTAATTTAAACAAGAATTACTGGATAAAATGCACTTCAGTTACAAAGATGAGAATAGGTAACTTTCTAAGACATTAGCTTATGTAATTGAATTGTTTTTAACTAGGGAGAAAGTAAGGAAGCTGTGATGTCCTGCCCCATTAGAAGCCTGGTCTCACACCCCTCATTCTTACCTAGGCCCTTGGTACCAGCAGCCAAAGCTGCAGCTGGTCCCAGGTTTGTGCCAAGCTATGGCCGCAAGTGCGAGGAAGAAAGGGAGGGACTGGTGGAAGGGAGTTTTGATCCATCTACTGCATGTTCCTTCTTGTAAGGTCTCCAAGCTGCTTTTAAAGGCTCCTGAAATGCTCTCCTACTTATTTTACTGCAATGCAAGATGCTTTAATTACTGAGAAAGCTTACTGGCCAGGAAACACAGTCAGTTTTCATCACATCTCTATTACAATGCTGGTATCACTTCCAGAAATTTACTGCCTTCCATCTCCCAAATGTGCAAAGTCTCATAACGTTTTAAACACCTTTTGTGATGTGTGACCCAGGAGCACATGAGCAGTACTCTGCCACTGTGCCCCTTTTTTTGTGCCAGCAGCAGCTGACTCAGTTTCATTTGGCATGATTTCACTAATTTTATTTTGCAAATTTGAGGTGCATCTAGCCAGCTATTTCAGTATTTCATGTTAAAAGCTAGGCCTAACTATAGAGTAAGAGATACTTGTCTGACCAACTGTGTTCAGTCAAATCAAGATGAGTAATGCATGAGCTGTTGCAAAGCCCATTTGGTATGATGCATATCACTTTCCAGATGTTCATCTTTCTCTTCTAAAAATTAATTTTACTTCATTACCAATTACTGTTAAGAACAGAATTTGCTAGAACTGAACAAAAAGAAATTGGAGGTGATGAAAGATGGCTGAGGGTAACAAGACTTACCCCTGGCATCAGATTGAGGCACTTGTGTAAACTGCGTGGCTGCTTGTTTAAACACTCCTTATAGGAGGGAAACAGGCACTTATGGCAGCTAAGGTGCCAGTGGGGGGAAAAAGATGTGTATGTAGATATACATGTGGGTAAAGGAGAGCAGGTGGCAGGCATCATTCCTTGTCTGCACAATCTGCTGTTTTGCTGGGGGTTACAGTGGTACAGACAGTGCCTCCAGGATATGCACCCCGTTTCCTAATGGGTCAGGAATATTTCAGCTCCCTATGTGTAATGCCTCTGGTTACATCTGCCAGCTTAGCTCTCCAGGCTACTGTTCAGCAGTTGTTTTTCCCAGTTCCTTCCCATTTTTCTGCTCTCTGCCTTAGGCAGAGAGGGGATGGGTTTTTCAGCACAGCAGCCTGGCCCTGGCCTTTGAGCTTCTTTGGGGACTGCTGCAGAGAGAGGCAGAGTGGGGTGTTGGGGAGGGAGCCAAGGGGCTCTATGTTGGGAAGGGTTTGGAGAGAAATGGCTTTGGGAAGGGAGTTATGGGATAGTGCCCTGACTGGGCATCCCCAGGTGGGATGCTGGCTTGGAGCAGGGTGGCTCCTCCTGGGTAGCAAATAGCTAACCTCTTGCTATTAGCTAGTAAACAAATAAAAATAGTATAAGCTCATAAATTAGTAAAATGGTAATTCAAATAAGTCTTCTATCTCTTACTCATTCAGGCAACTCAAGACAGTTTCTAAACAGGCATGTATTTCTTGCAATATGCTTTAAAGGTCATAAAGATTGGACAGTCTTTCAGAAATCAGTAATGAGACTTCTCTCTCAGAATGAAATATCAGTCTTTTCTGCAGCACATCACTGCAGTCTGCAGCTTCTTGTTACTGAGCAAAATTGTATGTTGCTGTTGGGAAGAAGGGATGGGTGAAGAATTAATTAGGATGCTAACTGCAGGGCCTGCATTTTCAGTTAAAGTGGGAAATGTTGGAGAATGATGGTAGATGTGATAGAGACTTTGGGAATGATTTAATATCTCACTATTGCTGAGGAAATTATTTCTTCTTGAGCATGCAGTTGAAGAGAGCCTCCTTATTCATCACAGACTTTGCTTCCTTGGTCTGGTCTTAGATGAACATGGATGGCTGAATCCATGACACTTCAGCTCTCCTGTGTATTGATTGGAGATGCTTGTGGTTTTTAAGCTCAAATAAGAAGATTTAAAGACCAGGCTATTAATGTTGTCTGTTTGACTTGTACATGTCACAGTCATAAAGCCTTGTATATTGGAACACAATGGAGTATTTAGGGGGTTTATTTTGTTTTAAAAGTAGAGACTTGATCATATGAAATAGAGATCAATGCAGGAGCAGTTCAGTGGTCTGCTTTTTTAGTTTCATACGTACTTACAGGGCCATACGGAGCATATCTCTTCTTGCTTTGGAGATGGGGCAGGATGTTCTTGAATGCTTGGAGCTGTTCAATTAAAAATTACTGTTTTTACAAAATATAGTGGCTTTTTTAACCAGCATCAGGAAAATATTTTTGTATGTTGAAGCCAAATGAAATTCAGTGCTTAAATGCATTTGAACACAGACCTCTGTCTCCGTGTAGCATAATCTCCTTCAGCCGTCTGTGGAATTGGCAACACAATTCTGAGCATTAAAATTGTTTTTTATGCAAGAAATTCTGGTATTTCCATAGCTCAGAAAAAAAACCTTAAAACCAAAGACCACTAAAAACTAGGACCCTCCTTTTGACTACTCATTGAAATAATATCCTCTGTACTTAGTCATTCTTCTGACTGTAACTTTATTTTTGTTTGATGCTAGGATGCAAAATGACCCTTGGCCAGTGGAGCCCCTGTGTGCTACACTCTTGTGGACTGAAATCTGTGAGCTAGTCGCACTGTAGGCAGTGTGAGGGTGAACTTCATGAGTTTGATTTCACGAGGGAGGCATTTTTAAGTCCTGTTGAACCCATGCTAGCAATATTGAGCACTCCACTGGAGTCAACCTGCCAGTTGCTGACAGTGTTTTCAGCAACCTGCCATCATGCTCAGCCAGAATCATTTAAAGTTGACATGGTGCTGAAAATGAGGAGGCTAAGGAGTCCAGACTTGCTGACATCTCCGTCGTGTGGGCCTCTTCTAAATACACCAGGATAATCTTGCCTGGAGGTTCTGTACCTCCATGCTGCTTGCCCAGAGCATTAGGAAGCGTGTCACCGTTGTGCCAGGACACTTCTTTGTAGAGATATCAGAACATTTTCCAGTAATGTTGATAAGTTATGTGCATAACCTACCTGCATGGGATGTACCAAACCACTGAGCTTTTCTGGTGATGGGATCACTGGTTTCCTTTTAGTGGGAAGGAGCTTTGGGGGCTGGCAAATGCATTTGTCTCCCCATGACCCCAGCAAGTCACAATCCAAATGATGGTGTCTAACTAGGTTAGATATGAGATGTTTTTGTGAAGTAAATTTGACTTGGAACTTTTTACCCTGCTTTATGTGCTTCAGTGTTCAAGGCTTGATTATTTTATAATATCCTAAATTTTTAGTTAGAGTAGTCTTTGATGTCTTTACTTAAAGTCAAGTGGTTCTGCAGAATATTTTGGAATACTTCCAAGATTCCAACAGTTAAAATGAGTTCTTCAATATTTTGAGAGGTCTGAAATAGGGCAAAGCAGGCCCCTGTGTCTTATGTGGGCAGTCAAGGATGTGACAAATGCAACTATGGCCTTTCTCCAAGGAATATTTACAAGAGAACCTGAACCTGGAAAGAGGGTTCTTGACCCATGAGCACAGACACGTTGCGTTCCTAGAAAGGGTAAAGAGCTGGAAATTAAAAGTGATTCTTCTGAATTTCCCTTTGGAGCAGCTTTGCTCTCCCCTGCCCAGAGCCTGCAAATTAACAGCAGCAAAACCTGCTGCTGTGAACACATCTCTGTCTGGTCTTAATGTTAAAAATAGCATAGCCATCCCTTCTGTGGGACATTAAGGGTGTTCATTTTGGTGTCTTGGCCACATTTCAGTTGTGCTAACAGCATTGATGGTTCGCCTCTTATTTTAATTGGGGGAATTAATTTCCTTTCCAGAAAGGGTATTGAGTTGTCTTACTTTCGAGCACAGAAAGAGCCCCAGGATCAGGCATGAAAAATGGGAACTGGAGCTTAGTTTACTGGTTTGAAGCACTGCTGTGTACTAACAGCTATATACATCTATCACAGGAGTGATTCAGCTTGTATTTGCCAGGTAATAGCAGACACATTTGGGATGGAGGCCTTAAGAAGTGGGAGAAGGAAAAGGGAGAGGGGGGTTGTAGCCGAGTGATTAAGATGCAAGTGACTCACCCTGTTCTACCAGCCTTGCAAAGAGGGGGGCAGAAACTAGTCCTTTAATCCTTCTCACTGCTTCTGTGACCGGCCCTGCGCTCTGGGGTTTAAATTCAAGGATCAAATGCACAATCCGGGAAGCTTTCTGAGCGGACTCCTGAAACACTACCCTCCTGCTACAAGAAGTGAGAGCACTGAGCACAGGTCTCCTGAAGGCTATAAGCAGCAGTGGCTGTTGCAGACCTGCTGCACAAAAATAGCAGGGCTGCTTAGTGCAGTCCAGGCCTCCAGAAGAGCTTTCCCTTCTCAGGACTGCTCTCATGGTTCTGCGTCTCGCTGCTGCTGCCCACAGCTCTCCCTCCCTTGGGGTTTTCAAAGCCTCTTCCATGTCCATGTACTCATCACATGGCAGAAGGAGTGTGATGGTGATGTCTCATTAAAGAGATTTTGTAAATAGATGACTCCAGTTTCACCTTTTTCTAAAATCATCTGTAACTTGAAATGACTTAAAGGTGTTTGCCAAATCTTATGCAAGCTCATCTCCTGCATAACAGTGTGTGTAGTTTTACCTCAAAGTAATCTAACTTTATTGATAGGCGCAATGGTAGATGCGTGGCTCCTTCCTGCTTTAAATTTGTGTTGGTGTAATGTCTTTAGATAGCATGAGTTGTGGGTGAAAAATTATCTAGATGTATAAAATACAGTTATCATAATTCAGAATTTTCTGTCAATTTAGACAGTATAGTATAGTACTTTTTGCTTGCTGGACTCAGAAGGTCTGTTACGGTGCTTCCTGAGCATAGTGCTAAGATTCAGCTCTTGTGGAATCGCTCTTGACAGTGTCTGCCATAGGATGGCACTTAAATACAAACTGGAACAGTTCAGTGGCTCTCCCCTCACCTCACCTTGGCTGTCACAGTTTTTTTCAAGGTCATAAAGAAAACGCTGATTTCTGTGTCTAGCTGGCTAGAAAATATAGTGGGTATTTTTTGGACTAAGAAAATCAGTTTGAGGCTGGACACTCTTTGGACATGAGGAAAAAGTAACTGAGGGCAAATTGAATCTTGCTATAAAAATGGGCAGTCCCAACAATGCTAGTGCCTAGATGAAGATCACCGATTAGATTAAGATGCATTGATTAAAATGCCAGAAGCTGAAATAAAGCTTGCTTTCTGCAAATCATGAAGCAAATGTCTTTTTAGACTTAAAGCTTAGGTAGCTTTAGGAGAAGAAGCATGTTTGGAAATGGTCTGATTATCTTGCTTGTTTTTCTACCCTTGTAGCTTTGGTTGAATCTACTGTTGAAAGAACAGAACAAAATCCAAGCTATTCGTGTATTCTCAAATGTTACTGTGAGACAACTCTTATTCCCAGCTCTCGTTTTGAATTCTAATGAAATTGCCTTTTCTTTCAACCCAGCCAGCAGCCTTTAAGCCAGAGATGAGACCTACGCAGTTTTGGACTTGAAAGCAGCACAGGGATCGTGTCTAACTCCTAGTCTGAAGGAGGACAGAGCAGTTTTGCTAAGTTGGCTACTGGTGATGCCACAAAAGTACCTCTTATTTGAGTGAAATGTTGTTTACTGATTGCACTAGGATCTAAGCTCTGCAATAGCTAAAATAGAGGTCTTTTTGAGAGACTGCATTAATATTCATAAAGTGCTTTTTGATTCCTGGAGGAAGGATGCATTATAAATACATGCATTATTATTAGCAAAGTTTATTCATATGCTTTGAAGAAATTGCTTGTCAGATTTGGATTGCTGCAAGGCTGAGTTTACCCAGAATAACGAAGGGTCTGGGCACCATCATGCTGTGCTTAGCCCCAGTGGCTTGGCACTGGTTGGGGTGCTGCTGGCTGACTTTATTTAATCCCTATGTACCCTGTAGCTGTTGGACTTGCCAAGTGTGTGCTTCATGCCTATGCACTGTGTAGGGTATGTTGCTGCCATCAAGTTATGTACTTGTTTAAATACTTCCACTTTGTGCAAAGCAGGTTGGAAATAACGAGCTTTCTTAAAGCAGGTATTTATGGTGTTTTTTTAACTTAATTTTTTTTTTAAGCTCTGGTAGAAACAGATATGAAGTTTAAGCTCAGAGTTTCAGTGGTTTCTGAAAAGCCAGTATTTTTTTCCATTTTCTTTTTGTCTCCTTGACCCTTTAAGTCTCCAAAATCCAATGTAGAGCCACCATCAGGCAGCTTCTAATATTGCACTACAGATGTAAAATACCTCAGTAAAATTAATATTTTTTTAAATATATAGAATGACTTTTAAAACATAATCTTTGGCTAAAGTAAAAATTTCTCTCAGATGTGTTCTTAATAGAATGGTTGCTATTTCTTTTCAGTGAGGTTATTAGAATAAACTTTTAAATATAGCACATGGATGAGGGCCCAACATAAGCTGCATTAATTTGGTGTTTGGGAAGATTCGTAAGCAAAAAATGTCACATAGGCAATGGGGTATTTCAAAATACACATCTTAAAGTGATTCCCAACTTGCCAAACAGCAGCTGTTTCCTTAATTTAATCTGTCTTTCATCAGGTTCAGTGTGATTTCTTGATTTTTAACACCAGAACCTTCTGAGAATTTTAGGCTCATTAGGGAGACGTTCCTTTTATCTGTTCTTACCAGCATTAAAAATCTCTTATTCTGGGCATAGGAATTTTCTCCCAGTGAATTCTGAAGAGCTTTTGGGCAGTCTAGAATATTCAGGGAGCCATCTCTTGTAATACTTTGTCTCTATTCGTATTCAGCTGGTCTGCAATTAGCTGCCTTGAGCACAGCAAGTATGCATTATGTTAATTCATTTTTCTTGTTGTGTGTGGTTCGGGTAACATTTAGTCATTTCTTTGCCCATCTCTAATTATGGACACCTCTTCCAATGGAGAGCTGGGATTTCCTCCTTTATGAAGAACAGGTCCACAATGGGTTGTGATAGTCCTTCCAGGGAGGTGGCAGTTGGGATTACACTTCTGCATCTTGGCTAATGGCATGGTGTTATCTGTAAAGAGCAGTATAGAAGTTGCTTTAGAAGACAGAGAAAGGACATGGAGTCTTGTTTTCCAGAGGAATTTTAAAAACTCCAAGCCTACCAAGCATACAGGTATGATTCTCAGATCCTTGTGAGAAGAGATCTTGTGATGTCAAAGAAACTTTCTGTCAATGCAATATAAGTATAATACTATTTGCAAAAAACATTTGTGATGTAATAAAAAAAGCCTGACTGCATTTTGTTACACGGTGAGATTTTCAAAGGTCATTGCACTGAGTTAAGTGCCTAGGCAAAAACTGCCCACTGCAGGACAGATGTTCACATATGCCATAGAGAGTGCTCAAAGTTAGATATTAATAAAACTTACTGTGTGTTTCTGTAATTTACCTTGTCTTATGACTATTTTGCCTGCCCTCCTGTGTACTGTTCTGTCTTCCTCAGAGTTATTTCCATATCAAACTATGACTAGCTTTAAACTGATGCTGTATGCGTTTTCATGTTGTTTTCCATGTGGAGTTTTCAGTCTTCAAACTCAGGTTCTTTTCAGGCCTTTTCCCTAACTGAGTTTTAATGATGGATTTTGTGCACCTTGGAGTAACAACAGTAACTTTATTCCATTAGCATTCTCCTAACTTCTTTAGTAGCAAAGAAACTTAGAGTTTTAATAACACATGTCTCACTTGTCCACCACTTAAAGCTGCTCTTTTTTTCTTTAACTGGTATCAAACCTGTCTCATGGCTCTCAATTCCAAACCTGGCAGCTGATCTTCTCTGTGAAATGAGCTCCTCACCTTCTGGCCCTGCATGCAGTTCCTTGTCCCAGGGCACACACACCTCTCCATTTGAGTGTCCTGACTAGAGACCTGTGTGACCGTCTTTCCTTGCGATCCTGAGGTTTTGCTGTTAACTTATTCAGCAGTGAGTGTTAACACGGTGCTCTGAATTGTTGTAATAGGATGTTTATACAGTGATGACATTAAAAAATTGAGGACTGCTCAGTTAAAATTCTGAAGGCGTGTAGAGTCTTGAAAGAGATAGCTGGTAATGAACAAAGTGTTGAAATATATGTATATTACTGTCTATTTTTTGATTCTAAAATGTGAGAGCGATGCCAGGCAGTATATCAGCAGCAGTTATCAGCTGTCACCATTTGTTTGACAAATTACTAATTGCTCTATTTCAAGCAAATGTTTTCAGGGGAGACAACACAAATAACTGACTTCTGCTGTTTATTTGTGGCTGTTTCCTCCCAAGCAATTCCAAGAACACACCATACTGGCCAGCTAAGACAGTAAAGACAGCTTGATTTTGTGCTAAAGCTTTCAGGCAAACTGTATCCCCAGATGCCTCATGATTTTGTCAGGCTGTTAAAAGGAGTGAACCCATCTCAAAGATCAGGGTCTGACTCTAAATCCTGAAGCCCTGATGATGGTTCAGGAGTTCATGTGGGTGTGAGGGGCAAATGCTCCTAGCTGCTGTGGTAGCTGCTGAAAAAAAAAGAAATTGAGTTTCTAGCAGGATGAGACAAGATAGGTTTCCAGGTTCCTACAGGCAAGGGTTTCATGAACCATAAGCAGAAGACTTTCAGATGGCAGGATTTGCACATAAAAAGACTACTGTATTTACAGCAACAGGATTAATTGGATTCACCAACAAGGAGCAGCCTCAAAGTGGAGAGATGTTTCTAGTGAGACTGGAGATGTTGAATGTACAAGCTGTCATGAACTCTAGTTTGAAATCTGTGTGAGATGGAAGGTATGAGAAATTTGTTACATGATTCTGCTTCTGCACAAAAGAATCACAGAAACAGCTATGTGTGAATGCAGAAGACTGAAGTCTGCTGGGGGGATGATAATAATGAGGGGAAGGAAATTTCGATAAAGTCAAGTCCAAGTTGAATTTCACTGATGTTTAGCAGGAGATGAGATGTTGATGCACAGACTTGCAAGCAGGAAAGGAAAAAGTATGCTTCTGTGCTGTCAGGAATTCCTATGGGAATTTTGCTTGTTTAAGTTGAGAATAAACTACTACCCTTTGTCTCCTAAAGCCACAGGGGAGGCTGAGTAGAGTCATACTATTCAGTATGGTATATTCATACCATGAGTTTGTGGTGCTTTCTGTGGGTGGACCTCTGATGTAGCCACTGAACAGTGGTGGCCTCAGACCTCTTGGCTCCTTTTGAGATAACTCTTGTTGGTCAGATGAGCTGGAGTTTTAAAAGGAAGAAAATGCCTTGTGCCAAGCAACCAAATGCCCTACCAGTCTCATGGAAGTTGCCTTTTAATGTGGAGATCGCTCTGAAATTTGTGCTGCAACTTAAAAGCCAAGGCAATGGCTCTGGTTTTTGCAGGGATGTTAGACTAGATGTGGAAATGACAATCAGTGAATCCCTGCCCAGCCCCTCATATACAAGTTGGCTTCTGTGTAGATATATGTGCATGCACAAACATGAGAGGCTTAAGTGTTTGAAATGAGGACTTTGCATTTCATCTCCAGTAGCATTAAAATAATGAGAGGTGTGAAGTTGCTATTAAATGTGCACTTCCTTGTATTATTTGGCTTATCAGTGGACCAGTGATATTGCCCATAGGAGGCGAGGTTTCTGGATTACCATTACAGTAATAACAGGAATTAATCGTAGGCAGCAAGGCTGGTAGCAAACTGCATTTTTGTTATTCACCAACTTGGCTAATCTATTGAAGAAAAAATGACTTAAGTTTCATGTCAAAGACGTAGTATGCAATACAGTGTTAATGCATAAGTAGTACATACTTTTTCCCCAACAATATTATAAATTTGTTTTGGAGGATATGAATGATCTACCAGATATCAAGTGTATAACAATTAAAACCAGAACAAAAAGGGCAACAAAAATCAGAAAACCGTGATGTGCATTTATTCAATGCGTGCCTTTTCTTTTACCTCCACGCTGACTAAATGTAAGTGCTGTGTGTTCCACTTCTCTCTGCTTTCCTGAAGTATATAATGATTTCTGAGACACAACAAAGGAAGCTAAAAGCTTGGCAGTTCATAGAGATGGCAGGGAATTTTCACTAGCGGCCCTGAAAAGAATCCTGCTCCCCTCACAAAAAGTTCTTGCTGCATTACAGAACAAGGGCTGACAAAAGTTGATTATAGGCTTTAAAAAAGGGCTTTTATACATGCTTTTATGTTATGCAGAACAAAAGAGCCTCTTATATTGGTACCTATGACCGAAACATGGTCAACTTTAAGAAAAACATTTTAAACTGATATCCAGTTAATGGCCTATCCACTAAGGCAGAGGTTGGAAGCCTGGGAGTTTGCTGCACATGTAAGGACAGTGGCAGTAGCAAGAACCAGAGTAACAGATATGTGTTACTTAAGATGTGCTTTGAACTGTTCAGCTTCAGAATGTTGAATGTTAAGGTACCCAGCAATGCTCCCAGTTGATTCCAAATGTTTAGCCATGTTTTTATGGTACCACATTAAAAGAACAATGCCAGGTTACAGCATTCAGGATTGCAAGTAGGATAACATTCATCTAAACTACAGAGTATGAAATTAGCACCTGTACTGCTTAAGCATTTGGTGTGAAGTTTTCCTATTATGGGTTGTCCAGAAAGGGGGACAGAAAGGGAATGTTAAGCCAATCATAGGAGAAATGAGTGAAGTCACTGTCATCTAGACTTTTCAGCAGTTCTGTTGTCTTGACACCGTGTCTATGCCCTTACAGAAATAGGGGGTAACGCAACAAACTATGCTCAGTGTAACATGCAAATGTAAAACAGTATGTGGGGTTAAGCTTTTGTTTGATGATGGAATATGTAGGTAGTTCTGATCCACTAGGTTCTCATTTGTGTGCTTCAGGAAAGAAGTTTCCAAGACCAGCACAAGCCTACCTTTCACTGAGAAAAGCTTGGCTAAATTTTCCTCTAAGTACCTTTCCTTCCCTGCTCTGCTAAAGTACATTTCTAAGTACCCTAAGTAAAATTTCTCCTTTGAAATGCAGAAAAATTGCCTTTTCTTAGGTAAGTTAAAAGTGAGAGATGTGCTGAGCTGACCTATTTGTGGCTGGAATGCAGGACATGTTTCAGTTGTGTGTTTGGCAGCAGAGGCAGGCCTCATTTTAACCTGGCAGTTTCTGCTTAATGGTTCAAGTACACTGTGGAGGGCAGCTAACTAGTAAATAAATGGAGAAGCCTGTCTATCAAAAAAAATACACCTACCCCAAAACCTTATGAGACAAGTCATATGCAGGAGGTGGCATCTCTCACTTTTCTGTGAGTATTTTGCAACTGAGTGCAGCAAGGCAATGGAGTAAGCTGTCCACAGAGGTTGTGCAATTTCTCCGTATGTGGAGGTCTGCAAGACCCAACTGGATAAACCCAAAGTGATCTGGTCTGACCTCACAGATCCCCGTGGTTTGAGCAAGAGGCCGCACTGGAGATCTCTTAATGTCCCATCCAACCTGAATTTCCTATCATCTTAAATTGCCTAAGTTAAATTAAAACAAAAGAAGAATGGCCATCTGAGAAGATGGCACTTGATGCTTTTATAAGCATCAGGCTTTCTCTGTGACTCGCATAGTGACCACACAGCTTCAGTAAAATTGTCTTGCAACTGTTTTCTGAATGAGCGAAGCAAGAGGACTTTCATAGCCTGCAAGTGCAATTCTCACGTTACCAAATGTGATGGGAGCGCTCGCAAAAGGCATCTCCAGGTACAGCAATTCTTTGTGTCATTCCGGTGCAAATCAGTATGCTGGCTGGTAGAACAGCACAGTATTCAAAATGAAGGGAGGAGGAGAGCTTAGTATTGACTTGGAATAGTTGGTTTGTGTGTTCAAAATTCTTCAGCTTTATATTCTTTAGAAGATGAATGTTGAGTTTTGTGCTTAAAACAGACTAAGGGAAAAAGCAGGTAGATCATGTCCTTGCTACCTATGAACTGCACATAGTTGGACCAGCTTTGGGGGCTATTAGTCTCCACCATTAGGAAGACTTTCAAAATTCTCCTAGCTAATTCTTTCACTTCAATACCATTTCTCTAGTCTAGCACTTACAAATCACTTGTCTTCATCCCCAGTGTTGTGTATTTGGTAGAATTGGGCAGAGAGCTTGTGACCCTTATTTGCAGAATTTGTTTAGACTTTCCATATTACTTGCTTAGCTTTCCTTGCCAGCTGATCTCACTTGTGCTTTTAATAATTTTTGTTCTTTCACAGTTATCTTGAAATCGGTGAAAGCTCAAAGCCTCTACATAAAGTAGCTGCCCTTCATTTAAAAAAAAAAAAAAAAAAAAGGCAGTAAAATTGAACACGGCATCTTAGAAATCTCCAAAATATGAATTTTTGGTCATGGAAGCAGACTGACACTTGCCAAGATCAAGTTCACACAGTGTTATAGGTGCAGCTTGCACATGTACATAAATTTGGTATTTGTGCCATGTGATAAAAACGATGGGTTGCTCATTATGGCACTAGTTCAGGATTATGTTCTCTTCCACTAGCTATTTCATTCAGCAGCAAACTGGCTTTTTGAAAAGCAATCAGTAAATGAAAATGTGCTTTGAGAGAGAAGAGAATCTCTGGCTTATTTTGAGATATCAGCAGAAGTTCATTGCAAGTTTGCAGATAGTTTGTATCGCAGTAAAAGCGCAAGAGAGATGATTGTGTGCAACAGAGATCTCAAAATGAAGACAACATTACATAGTGTCCTGTATACACTATAAGAAGCTTTGCATGAATAAGACATTAATGAAATAATTGCTGTCATTTTTAAGTTGGGCCAAAACAGAAGCCTTACCACTTTCTATAACGTCTTGAAAAGCATTTATTCCCTCTTCTACCTGTGGGGGTAAGCT
This sequence comes from Tinamus guttatus, assembly GCF_059628265.1. Lineage (NCBI taxonomy): Eukaryota > Metazoa > Chordata > Aves > Tinamiformes > Tinamidae > Tinamus > Tinamus guttatus. Next base: position 605,784 of record NW_028288623.1, read on the forward strand.
CAGATTTCCATTTCATCATTATGATCCCTCTGGGAAGCTGAGTGAATCCTTAAGGGCTCTTTTTTCCTATATACTCTAAGTGCATATCAGCAAAATCTTTCTCAAAGATGTGCTAGCAACTCAGTGTCTGAGAGAAGGTTCTGGCAATTAAATTCACAGTAGGACTGTAGAAAGCTTTTGTATCCTGGGACAATTTCAAATCCTGCCCAGGATCTTGGGGTAATTGCTGGGGAAACTCCCTTGCTTTTGACAAAATTGGCCTGATCAGGTGTTTCTTTTAATCCTGCAAACTGTTGTGACTGCCCAAAGCATCTGTAACCATCCAGAGACCTTTCTAGCATAAAATAATTTAAAACTATATTCCAGCCTAACTTTTATTAAAATCTTTGCATGTACATGTATACAAATACAAGTGCACACCTAGTACTTATATACACATGCATGCTCACCTAAAGATCCATAAAGTGAAATTTGAGATGTTGGCAGAGCGCAATGGAGTTTTAAATGTAAACTTTAGTTAGAAGTTGTTTATAATGACTTTGGGGGCAGCTCTGCTGTGCTCTGTAGTAGAAGATATCCCTGTAGAAGAGGAAGGTCTCTATCTTATTTCCCAGACTGAACACTTCCGAGTAAAACCTGCTGTATCTCAGCTTTGGGTATATTTCTGAACACGTGTTTTGCACCCATCTGAACGCAAGTGGTTTCCAACAGGTATTTCTGAACTACTTGAACAGCTCTGGACATGGAGCCTTATGAAGGAGCTGATGCACAAACGTGGCTGGAGTAGGAGGGATAAATTGAGTGCAGTCGTTCAAAAACATGGTCTATTATTTCCTTTACAAAAGTCTGCTAGCTGTTAGGAGAGAATGCAATTTCCATTTGCGTGTCTGTGGAATATAAAATGAGTCGTGGATTTGGAGGAGAAAGACATAGCAATATTGTATAATGTAGAACTAAAATTAGCTGCGTTGACAGCGCATTGTAATGTACAAAATATTTTCCTTGCCCACAAAGTGATGGTGCATTTATATTGGTATTTGGACTAAAACGCATCAAAGCAAGGGAATTTAGAGATAGTGCTGTGCATTTATTATTAGACTGGATCCTTGTGGGGATTTTTCTTTTCATGATTCACTGCCTTGTACACCAAGAAGACTGCCAGCTTATCTAAGTCTTTCCTAATCACGGTGTCCTGAGCATGACTGTGTAATCTTTACCCGTCACCACAAGCCCCCAGAGAAGATCCCACCTTTCAACAGATCAGCTCTATTTTTTCAGCATATGTTCTGTACCTCATTAGCTCTTTAAACTCTTTAAGCATGTTCTTTAGCAAATTCTTATGCTGTTATGGACTTGCACACAAAGCTGATGTGCATTTTTAGTTTACTTGGAACATTTAAACTTTACTCTCAGATGTTGGCCAAAATAGGCACACACAGTGCATAATAAATGCTCCTTAAGATATGTGATGGCTGGTTCAGATACGTTTCCTATTTTTGTTATATGAGATTAAACTAAGATGGAATATGGGACTTTGCAAGCTGTGCGCTCAGAATAAATAAATGCCTTGCCACTAAGTAAAGAAGAGAATTCCAAGTGTGGGAAGGGAAAAAAAGAAGAGCACATGCTGTTGGCAACATTCATGCCCTGCAATGAAAAATGAATATGCGGGCCAGTAATGCAAAATCAATACATGAAAGCCAGAGAGAATTGAAGTTAGGTACAGGCTGCTTTACTTGCCTTGAATTTGAGTTAGAGGGAATTAAGAAGAGGGGGCAAAAAAAAGTCTTTGGCTTCCAGATCTTCATTCTGAAGCAAGTCAAAATCTTAACTGTTTATCCTGTGGAAAATTGAATCATGTTCATTAGTAAGACAAGAACCAAAAATCCATCATTTTTGTCCTTTGAAAAAATGCTGAGGCTGTATTAGAACTCAGAGCAGTATTGATTTTTGCAAATGAGAGATTTGGATACAGATTATATTTGCTAAAAACCCATGCGTGGGAGGCAAGAGCAAGATCAGATAAGCAGTTCCATTTTGAAAGATGTTTTTGTAATTGGAGATCTTTGCATTTTGGATTGGCACATTCACTATGCATAGAGAATCTGTCTCAAGAAATTTAGTCAAAGCTGCTTTTAAACATCTGTAAGAAAAAAACATATAGTTCCACTAAGTGAGTATTGATTATGATGTCTGGTCTTCAAAGAGGTTCTTAAATAAAACTAGTGAGATTTCAAGAAGCATTAATTGGTGTGAATCTGACTGATGCCTGTAAGAGCTGCTCATTCCTTGGAGAATTAGGCTACTCCAGTGGTTTGAATGAAATTTAGGAACTTAAATTTAACATGAGCTTTTTACAAATCATTTCAGGCAATAAGTCCCTGTGTAGTGAATTTTTTTTTGACTTATTCAAAATTAACTTTCGTCAGAGAAACAGTTTTTGGAAATCAACTACAATTTGAAGAGGCTTTGAGTGGTGGATAGTTGAGAAATCACCTGCAAGGAACATGAGAAATATAAAAATCATGTATCACGGGGGTGCTTTGGATGTCTAAACCATTAGCATTCATTTGTGACTGGCAGAGTTGTTTTTGTGTCATGTTAAAGTTATTTTGCATGTAGATATATTAACTCTTTTGATTGGGCCTATTATAACAGTGCCAGGGGTTAAATGGTATTCTCAGCGTGGTGATGCAGTTCAGTGAAATATCAGAAAGGAATGAATGGAGCTAACTGTGAGTGCATTTTTGTACATCCCAGAGAAGGAAGAGCTTGTTATTCATTAAACCTCTCCTAATATCTGTTATTGCTATATGAAATATCTGCTGCAAAACGGGTTTTGAAACATTTCTAATCTCAAACAAGAGCAAAACTAAACTGCTACCAAAATTAGAACTTACAGATGAAGAAAAACAGGAAACAAATACTCATTTATTTAGCATGAAATTGCATATGCGCAATTCATTGAATTAACCATGTTTTTGGCAACCCCTTTTTATTTTGTTGGACGTTCTTGAAAGAAAGCTGTTGCAGGAAATTTTAACTTTGGCTCTTGAACAGCAACTTAGTATTCCTAGTTTGTGATTACACCCTATTGCATAACAAAGTTAGGTGTCGACATTCCTTTGCATTTGTGATCTCTAAGTCAAGCACAATTATAATTAAAAAAAAAAAAAAAAAAAGAGGTTGCACTTCAGATACGTGTCTTGAGAGTTTGTTGTTGGATATGGAGAGAACATTGCAGGAGCAATGTTGTGGGTGATGAAACCACAAAGAACCAGCACAGACTGAGGATGGGTGTTTTTGTTTTGCTTTTTTATTTAGTAACCTTGCTTTGCAAACTCCTCTATTCCTGCAAATCTTGGCGGAGGAATAAATCTGCTGTCAAAGTGTTATGTAAAGCTGCCAAGCAGACAGAGCAGCCTGTGATCTCTGTGCAGACAGCTACCAGTGCTGCTGTCTGCCTTGGCAATGTATTTTGCCCCATGGTGAGCCTCCTGATGCTGGGCGCTGTTGCAAATGATTTGGTTGCTTGCTTAATGTTTGCTGACAAGCTAGTGCTCCATCAGTAATCCTTAGGTGTCCTTGGCCAAGTTTAGAGTAGCTTTGGTAGATGGCACTAGTTTTTTAACTTCCATCTTTAGGACAAAGTTTAAAAACAAACAAACAAACAAACACACCACATCGTTTACTTGTCACTGGTATGTTGACCAGGTAGACTCTGGCTTTATGCTTATATATTTAAATGTTGTGTTGTTGGTGGCATGGAGGCCGTGGCTGATGCCAAGGGACACACTGATGCGCGAGCAGGAGGGAAGCAGGGCCCGTGGGCCTGGTGTAGCAGAGAGGCAGCGATTCATACTCATTGCTTGCCTTAAAATGCAGTGTAAAATATCCTTGTCTGTCAGGATGCTTGTGGTTCGCTTCTGCTGCTTTGTCTTCTGCAATGCTGTGGTATTTCCAGTTAAGGGCACTCTTTAAAGAGGACAAATAAGAAAAATGTGTGTGGCAAATGCGACAAGGCCTGGATTTCTGTTGCGCTACTGTGCAATTGTGGGGGTGGCGCTTGAAGATGGGGCTGTGCTCCTCCTCCATGGGACTGCAACTAAGGGGCTTTCCAAACCCTTGTCTGGTCACTTGTGTCTTCAGAACACCTATAAATTTAGTGCTTCTAGGCTAGTACGTTTCCCTGCTATGGACTTGAGCTTCTGCTGTTGTGGTGCAGGCTGGTCTCTTTCCTTTTTCTTTTTCTTTCCATTCTTTGAATTTTTCTACAGGCTTCTTATCTTTACATTTTATGTGTTTACTTTTTTGTTTTAAAAGATTGAGTGTTAAACATTACATAACATTAAACCCCCACCTCCTGACTTTGTGCAAGGCAGGCTGTCAGGTTTGCATGAAGTTCCGTGGCACAGGATCCCATTCCAACCCTGAGCACAAACTCAATTATTTAAGGCCATATCCGAGCAGGCGTAGCAACTATAAAGAGGGCTGAGAGGATCAACTCATCTCACATGAGCCAGTGAGCAAGCGGGTTTGGCTTTTTAATGGACATGCACTCAGTGCTCATCACAGCAAATTACTGCTGTGAAGTACTCTGGGCACTGGTGCCCATAGCCCTGGGGATCCAGTTGGTATGGAGAGAGCAAAGCCCTTACATCCCTCCGCAGGAAGGGCCTCTAAGCCACTCTCCAAATAGCATTTTAACAATCCATTAAGAGCTTCCAATCTTTTTAGCAATGAAATCCATCACTTGCTCAGCATGTGTCCTTTAATGCAGCAGTCTTGCTTAAAATCACTACTTATCCAATTATTATTTTTTCCACTTGGTTTACAGCCAGTGTCAAAAAGTATAATGTCCACTTGCCAAGTAAATAGAAAAATCCATCTGCCGCTGTTTCCATTTGCCAAGTGTAGGGTATTATTATCACATTTGGGCTTTTTATTTCCCTGGTAATAGCAAGTTTCAGTTTTCGCTTGGGTTTAAATATGGATGTAAATTCATGCATTTGTCAGTGTTGCTCAGTGAATTCTCTAATAGTGTCAATGTTTATTTAGTCTACACAGCTACCTGCCAGGTAGCAGCTGTAAAGATTTTCCTCTTAATGGTATCAATGGTCGTGGGAAGAGCTGATACCCAATTTTTCCAAGAATAGACCAGCCATATCTCACTTTAAATCCAATGTTCTTTAATGCAGGCTGTAGAACAAGACACATCCAATATTATTGCATGTGCTAGTTCTTGCTTCTGAGATTCAAATAGAAGTGGCAGTGATGTATCTTCCCATTTCTGAGATTTTCTTCTGAATGAATGGGGAAAGAAAGAGCCATTCCTCAGCTCTGCCAGAGATGTGAGATCGGAGGTGAGCTGTTATCAATCCAGAACCACGCATGCAGCTGTCACTGTACAAGGGCTGGAAATATATTAAATATCAACATGTTAGGGGTCTATTTTAACCTTCTGTGTCTTGGAAATTGTTCCAAAATATTCTGCAAATCCACTGAAAAACAGTAATTAGGCAAAGCACCAGATAAATGAAGGGGACCAGATAGAGAGAGAGGCAGCAGGGCTTCAAAAGTAAGATCAAGGATTCCTTCTGGTTTTATTCAATACATATCTCAGAATATGGTGTATTAAAAATATATATATTCTGTATATAAACATGAAAAAATGTTTGTATTATTGACGGTTCCATAATATTATGGCCTTACCTACAAATATGTAGTGCTCAGATTTTCACGGCCATTGGCCGTCAGCATCACCCATATACAGGTCTAGGAGTGCTCACTTAATCCAGGTACCACTTTCTCATATGTGAAGAACGAAGCTGCTGCAGGCTCATTCTGTTCTTTATACAGAATGCTAAGTTCTGGGGCTCCCTGTGTGTGCAGGATTTGGAAACAGGGTAGATTGCTTGCCCAAATTGCCCATGATCAGTGCTTTACATGATGAGGCAGCAACTGAATCCATGGGATTTCTTGGGGTGATAAAAAGAAAAAAAAACATGTTACTTCAGTAATAGCTATCACTTGAAGAAACAGAGTGGAGGAGAAATGTGTGGAGTAGTCATACGGTATCTTTGTCACTGCTCCATAATCAAATGCTGCAAAAGAAGCATTCTGAAATAGTTGAAAATGTGGAAAGAAGGAATGAAATGTATCAGTCTCTGGGTGCTTTTGAATTTATACACCTTCTTGAACAGGTTCTAGGCTGGAAATTTGGCCTCTGTAGCACAAGTTATGAGCTCGCTGTTCTGCAGGAACTTCTCATTCAGCTATTTCCCAACAGCAGAACAGAAAACACACAGACTTTACCACACTTACTCTTGTACAGTAGTTGGCTGCTGTTCATGTTAGAAATGCATAAGCTATAAATGTTTATTACTATTACTGTCCTGGGCTCTGTTCTGGGCTGCCTGCAGTGCTGTTCATACCCTTTCTTGTTTTAAATCAAATAACCACTATGTATGAGTAAGATAACAGCAGAACCTACAGACATCATTTAGTAGCTGTGTTGGTGAGGTGAGATGTCTGTTCAAAATCAGTGCAAGTCACATGGCTGCAGACAGTGCAGCAAAGAGATGAATTGTTTTATCTTTTTAATATATATAAAAATAAAATAGAGACAGAGAAAGGAAGGTAGACATATGTTCAAAGAATCATTTGACCTCAGTTCTGGGTGGTACTCTTATATTTTCTGTTTCCCACTAATGTGTCTGGCAAAAGCAGTCAGTCTGCAGTGGGGTCTGCTACACCTTTCTGGTTCTACCTGTTTGGTTAAAATGCAAAAAAAGTGAAAAGGGGACAGATGAGTGTGAAATGGAATAACTCTGCTGGTTGCCTCTTTTGCTGTGATCTTAGATCAGGGCGTCCAGTTTTTCTGATGTGAGTGAAGCATCTTAGTTCTGTTGGGGGGGTGGGTGGTTGGTGTGTCTGCGTGTGTGGTTTTTTTTTTTTTTTTTTTTTTTGGTAAGGTGAAGGAATCTTTATTTTTGGTATGGATCTGAGGTTGATGGAGATCAAAGCAAAAATAGCTACTGTTCCCTAAGTAACTTTTAAATTAATAAACACCAGGAAATATAAAAATGTCCAAGGCAATCTGTACAACTCAGAGGTGGTCAGAGGGAGGAGAGTTGGGATCGCTGTCCCTCCTTGGGCCTCCTGGTGATTGCAGGAAGCCCTGAGTAGGAAGGGAGGAGGTTGCTTTACATACTGCAAAGACATCCCTGATTATGCAGCCAGATACTTAATACATATAGAGGTGTTAAGTCATTCAGTGAAAGATCCCACAGGCTTTGAAAAGAGAGGTGGGAAGACAGAGCTGCTTGCATATATTTTTTTCTAACTGAAAGGGAAATTTCCAAAGCCAGTGCTCTGCAGTTCATTACTACCACCTGCTAAGAGAATGACCTTTTATTTGTGTATTCTCTGCTCAATCACTCTTTAAAATCACATTGCTGTTTTCGCATACCCATTTGCCTAGCATAAAAACTGCTCAGCAGTGCTTTCGATGTCCTAGGGCTTTCCCAGATCACTTTTATGATATGATATGTAGATCTGAAAGGAAATACTGACCTGCCTTAGGGTTACTAATGTATGCCACGAGCCACTCTACTCAGCCATCCTATGATTTTACGTAGTGTACATAGTGCTTCAGGACATCGAGAAAAGAAATGCTTTTCTGTACAGTCACGCAATAGCCATCAATTTCAGAAATTAGAAATGAGAAACATCATCTAAGCCATGTTATTGAGTCTCCTCAAGCCCATGCATTTTGCTCCCTGAAGTCCCCTTTCCCTGTGTTTTCAGTAGTCTCCTCCTCCATGCATGGAATGACAGGCTTCTGCCCTTTCCCTTGGTACACTTCACATGTGCATTCTTGAGATCAAATTTTGAAACATGAGTTTTATTGTCAAGTAAGCACAATGTAAATGAGAGGAGTTTTCTCTTCATGGCCCTTTATTCTTTCCTGGAAATAAGTGCTCCTGAATTATAAACAGACTGTTTTCTGCTTCTGAAGTTTTCATGCAAGGGAAGTGCTTTTATAGTGAGTTATTTTTCTTATTTGATAATTGGCAGAAGTGATGTACATGGAATCAAATGACTTGTCAGTAGGATAAATGAGAAAAGAATCCATTAGATTTAATTTTAGCAGTAATTGTAAGGATAAAAATAATGTTACCCTGTGGCTTGACTGTCCTGAAAACTTTATGCAAGGACATGAGGTGAAGACTGTGTGACCGAAAGGTGCAAATGTCTGAAGGGTTGGAGGGGACAGATGCTGCACACCAACAAACAACTGTGGCAAGTAGCAGGACAGCTGTTGTGTGTAAGGGAAGGAGGCAGAGATGGGGACCATGAGGCAGAAGGAAAGGAGAGGTTGGAATCCTGTGGTTCGGGCTGGAACTGGAGCACAGTACAGGGCTAGGACCCCAGTATGCTAAGTGCAGCCAAACACAGAGAAAAAGATGACAGTCCCTGAGCCAAGGGGCAAGAAAGAGAAATTTGCCTGCTGATGCTGCTCCCTGCCTGTTAGTTGTTGGAGGAGCTACCTCCTTGTTGACACCTTTTTGCTACTGCTGTGGTGCTTTACTTGGCTTCCTTTTTCAGGGGTTTATGAAATTGAGGAAGGGAAGGCCTGCCAAGACATACCAAACTCCAAAATTAAACCAGCACAACCCATGTTGACAGAAGCTTGTCTAAATTGTCTTTTAAAACCTTCAGAACACCTAATCCATACCTGCGATGCTGCTCTTGCCACTCTTCTGAGGAACCAATGTAGTCTCTCTTGTGCTACTAGTTTGGGGATAGCTCAGCAGGTCGCTAAGAAGTGATGCTAGAGGCATCAGAGGTTACTGAGTAAATTATCACCCCAAGAGATCATGAGGTAAATCATGTTCCACTAACACAGTACTTGCATTCTGCATTCTCATTAGTGAAATAAAAGGATTTGTAAAACAAAGAACCAGAGACCTGCTTTTACCCAGAGGTTAGGGAACGAAAAATAAGGTGTTCTCATAGAAGTTGCATCTGTGAGCTGCAGTCTTTTGCATCGTGCAGACATGTGGAAGTCAGCCTAAAATTACAAGAGCATTTGATCAAAAATATGGTAATTTATTCCCAGACTCATACAGTGTTAGGGATTTTATAACCTGCATCTTTGAAGTGTTTTGATTTCTGCAGCAGTTAAGTGCTCTGGAAGTGGAAAGTGTTACTGTATTGTTAATACCAATTAAATTAGGCAATTCGATATACTTGGCTCAATGAAAGCAGAATGGCTTGTAAAGCTTTTTCCCTCTCTGTAGCAGGAATTCAGAACCTTCATCGTAATGAAGCCAGCCTGTAATCAGGCAATGAAAAACTGATAAGAAATTAGTCAAGATGTTAGGAATTTCTTCTTTCGTGGTGCAACTTGGGGAGCAAACTGCTGAGTCTGATGTTAAAGAAATGCTTCTTAACAAAAGAAATGTGAGCATAAGCCATCTTCAGTAGGCTATTCAAGTTCAACTGTTCCTGGTACTAAAGATCACAGCAAAGTGATATCCAGGTTTTGTGCCATCCAGTTTCTGAATTTCAAGGGCTATATTAACCTTTTTCATATTGTCTGCAAGTACATTAGCACTTGTGTCATCCTTGCTGGAGCAGGGGGGTTGGACTAGATGATCTTTAGAGGTCCCTTCCAGCCTTAACCATTCTGTGATTCTGTGATCTGTCTTGGCTCTCAGCATTGTCATCAGGATGAGCTTACACATATATTTCTCATCTAGTCCCTTTTCTTTTTTTTTGGTGGACAAACTTTCTGATTTTCAAAGGATATAAAAGCGTACTGCTGAAAAGAGCACTATTCTTAAACAGTCTATTGAAACCAGATAGATCAGTCTCAACACTTGGTTTCAGGGATGCATCTGCCAGCTGTAGTATATCATCTGATGGATTTGAAATGCCATGGAAAAGTAAACCTTGAGTCATCATCAGAAGGGAACTGTAATGTTTAGACTTGTTAGAAAAACTGATGAAGAAACAATTGAATGCCAGAAGTGTGAAATGATTCTTTGATAACATTCTCTTTCAAAGAAGAGATGTTGTTTTCAATACTGGCAAATTAGAAAAACAGTGTGTCCCTATTTAAAAAAAAAAAAAAAAAACACTTATAATTAAGTCAACCTTATTAAATCATTTTTTACAGCATACAAAAGCCAGAGAATACTATCCCCAAATATTCCTTCTAAAGCAGACTCTGGTTTGTTTGTACCAGTATCAGTACATACTGTGTATACTCTGCCACCCGAAACACTTGAGCATTGCACAATCCATAGAATAAGAAACAGCTGAAGTATCTCAGGCTTAATGCCTATAAATGTTGCCTTTTCAGTGCTGAGGCTTCTCTCCACTCCTCAATGAGATGTTGAGCAGCAGGACCTTGACTTGCCAGATGAGTCCACAGTGAAGTTGCATCCTCTCTGTGAAAGAGCTGCAGATCTGTCGATGCATCTTCTTTCCTCAGAACTAGTGCTATTCCTTAACATTTGAAAATTGACTGTTTTGTAGCTGAAATTCCTGATGGGCATGCTCTTTGCTGTGGTGCAAAACAGCACATAGGGAAAAGAAATGCTGCCCAGGCTGGGAATATAGGGGGTGACATCCTGTAGTCTAGTGAAGTCAGGGTAGGTGCTGAAACCTTGTGAGGCAGGTTTTGTATTTCCCTCTCCCTCTTTCCTTTAAAAACAGCTTCATCCCTGATCCCTGTGTAGCAAGCTTGTTCAGAGCAGGCTGCAATCAGCCCTTAGGAAAATGCTACTTTACAAATGCCTCCCATCCGGGGTCTTTCCTGTCTTACTACAGAACTCAAATACAAGATGGCTCCCAAAATATTTGGACTAACTCTAAATACACATAACCATTATTAGATATTTATTCCAGCTCTCTGCATGTTTGATACATTAGGAGATAAGATGATCAGCTGTCATAGTAACACCTGTGCAAAGATTAGAAAAGAAGGAAGATTTGTTCTGTCCTGCCCATACACTCACAGGACAGATCCCCTTCGCAGGCCTGATCCCGCTCCTCACAGAGCGGATAGTGTAACTTTTTCAGTGACTTCAACAGGTGACTGGTTATGGTCCTGCTTCTTCATTTACTGTGTGCTATTCTTGCCCTGTTCCCTATGGAAGCCTTCATGAACCTGAATAAATTAGACCGTAGGACTGTAATTTGTTGGCTGTGTTGGCTTTAATCTGCAGCCCCTGCTCTTGTGTGCTATCTGCCAGAGCATGAAGTATCAATTAACTTATATTTACCTAAAAATGAGAGGCAGAACAATCCTGCAGGTATGAAGACACAGAGGGAGAGGAAAAGCACATGTTAGGAAAAGATGCACTGAAATGGAATGGGATTAAAAGAGGAAAAAGGAGAATGCTTTTGTGACCACTATTTTGTCTTCAACTCCCTAGGACACCAGGGCATCACAGTATGATTCTGTGTCTAATCAGTGTTAATCTGAACAAGGATAGTAGGTCATCCAGAAGACTGTGTTCCTTGCTATACCAAACACTAAGGACTTATGTGACCTCTCAGCTCCTCTTCTTGCCTGTCAGAGGACATCATCCCAAGAAAGCTTGCTGTGAGTCTTAATCTTCTGGGGGGATCTGAGCTGCTTAATGAACTTTCTGCTGTCTGCTGCTGTCCCTTTGCTGTTGTGAAATTCCAGACTGCTGAAAAGCCGCTTGCGAGCCCTGCTCTGTGGGCTTTGTGTGGCCGCTGGCCTCAGCACCCAGGCTCTCCTGCAGCATCTTAGCAAGGGTGATGGAACCAGCATCTCTGCATGTCAGTCAGAGGCAGTTGTGTGTGATCAAGAACAGGAAAGACTGCTTGATGGTTTAATAGAAGCAGCTAGAAGAAAAATCTGTTTACAGTGTGATTTGGTTGCCGTCAGCTGTGCTTGTTTAACTCCAGCATGTTGCTCTGAATAAAACTGAGCATCTCATTAAGGCCAATGAGTCAGTGAGGATGTTTTTAAGTATTCGCTATTGATGTGAGAGGTGCTGCTGTCAATGCTGTAGCTGGTAGTGACAAAATGAAAGGACTTCTGAAATGTTAGAGATTAAAGGACATTAGAGTTGCAGGGGATGAAGAAATGGAAATACTATCAATGCTTATAGGCCTTATTCTTTGCTCTTACCTGTACCACTGAAACCCTTTAAATTCTTAACCCATTTGTGCTCCACACTGATACTTTAATGCAGGGACTGCAGGGCTGCAGATAACTGCATCTCTATATACAACATTTACCATGGTGGTGGTTGAATCATCTCCCAGGCATTTAAAAAGCAGTTATTAATCTTCATGTTCTTTCTTTTAGAGGCAGGGAAAAGGGACAAGTGGAGCCTACACACATTATTACTATCATATTGCTAGTCATAACACTATCAGTAGTCTTCTATCTTTGTTTTTCTCTGCCTTAGGCAGAAAAAAAAAAAAGAAAAACGTAATGATGAGTGTTGGCGCTGTGTGTGTAAACGGTGACTTCAGACAGAAGTAATTCGAAGAAATGACTTTTACATCTTGTCATGAGAGTGGAAAAGTCCCCAGTCATGCATGCAGATTCTAAGCTAATCCCAGTGGCCTGCCTTGAAATTTTGTCTGCCGTCACCTCTGCTTTTGCCTTTTGTTCGGAGGCCACGTTGCTTTGCGAGGGCCTAGCCCTATCGGAGAGAGACTGATGGCAGAGAATTCATGCCAGTTTCAGGTTTTTAAGTGGTTTTCATTTACTGCAGCAGAGGGCAAAGCTTTAATTAACCTTTGGTGATAGGCATGTTTGTGGTTGTGTTTTGTAGGTCATGTTTTTCATCAGTGTGAGCAGATACATCTGAACTACACTAACTTGAATCTGGACAATCATGGATTAGGGAATCACAGGACATAGGCACTGTGACCTTTCAGCCAGTTGGAGATGAGAGCTGATGCTTTGGGCTCTCTGGCTATGAATGGGCTTGTCAGGCCCCATCATTAGCATGAGGCTTGCACATTCCAAGCCCTCATTTCACTCCCTTGCAATTCTGTCATGTTAGGTTAGGTATTAAGGAAAAAAATTCTACACAGAAAGAGTATTGAAGCAGTGGAATAGGCTGCCCAGGGAAGTGGCACAGCCACCATCCCTGGCAGTGTTCAAGAAACGTGTGGATGGGGCCTGGTTTGACAGACATGGTGTTGAGGGGCTTATAGTTGGGCTCAATCTCCAGGGTCTTTTCCAACCATAATGATTCTATGATTCTTTGTGTTCTCTGAGGCAGAGCTGTGACAGGTCCTTGGGCTATGGCCAGAGATGTCAAGTAGTTGACTTGTGTGGTCTGCAGAAGGTGCGTTTGGTGAGTGCCATCCCAAGGCACTTCCCAGTGCTGTTGTGGTATGGAGGGCAGGAGAGAAGCAGCAGGTGCATTTCCTGGCAGATTCCTCTCAAATCCCACCTTGATTTATTCTTCCCAACAGACAGGCTGTGCCATGTGCTTTGCATAAGCCAGTGTGTGGGTCTGGCACACAGAGATCTCCTAGTTAGGCTAACAAAACAGGGCAAGATTTGTATTTGAACAGCCTGTTTTGGGTCCGGAAGAAAAGAATTCTTCATCTCTGCGCCAAGCTTTGAGTTTATCTTCATGAACAAATTACTGGCAACAGCAGATTCAATTTGAGACAAAAGTAATTTTTGGAATGAAAATCTATGTCCTTGACTTCCTAAGGAAAAGTATGTACTGATGTCCTTGATAACAAGCCCGTCTAAGTCCGGTTCTTAACATGTTTCCTTCTCCAATTAAGTGAAATGCTTTCATCTTTTGAATGAATCTCATATGTTATAAGGCTTCCCAGGATTTTCTTCAATTACCTGCAAGCAAGTTGAGGGAATTCATGGCTGTGTAGTAAAACTGCCATGTGGGAAGAGAAGCCTCATGAAGAGGTGAGAGATGTAGCAGCCCTGTAGAAGCATAGATCCAATTGCAGTTATCATGACATACTAATTCTATGTGTAGCAAGGAAATATTTTTTTTAGCGAAAGTAGTTTCAGTGGTCTATAAAGGGCTTTTTTTAGAAGCCTTCTGGAGTATGAACTCTCCTTTCTTCAACTTTCAGTTATTGAATTCCAAATATTCAATTTCTTATTAGTTAGAAAATACATTAGAATCTGATTAATAAAAAAGTAACTCTGCTGCTAGCAGTGGAAGCATAAATTCTCTTCCTCTGTTCTCCATTGACTGGGGCAGAAAATAAATTAAGCGCTTTCATTTCCTCAGCCCTAATGCACGTCTCCAGGCTCAGTTGCAGCTCCAAACTCAGTCAAGGTCGCCCACAGGTCAAGATCTCAGAGATGGTTTCACTGTCCTACTAGTACTCATCAGCAGTTTCTCTGTTTAAAACAAGTATTAACCAGGGTATAAAACATCTGTAACATAGATAAAGATCAGCGTTGTGAGCAAGCCAACAAAATGCTAATTTAGCACAAGCATTTTTACTTATTCCCCTTGAAGAATCTATAATTCTGCATGTTAACAAAAGATTAAAATATTAAATATACTGTTTTATTGTATTTTTTGAAAGAAAGCTGTGAAGCAGAGCACATCAGTGTCACATGTATGCTTTGCAACTGTGCTTTGAAATGCTGTGTCTTGAATCCAGGCAGTCCTTGTATTGGAAGAAATATCTTGGAGTGTTCTCCTGTAGAAGCTTCCTCTCTCATCCCATCCCTCTCGTCTGTGGAGGGGAAGGAAAGGGAAAGGATTTGTTTCCTGAGATCTGAATGGACTTTGATTTCTTGTTCTCTTTTTAAGGTGTCACCTGGAAACCCCAAAAATAGGAGTACAAAGATGCTTTCGAGATTAGCAAAGCAGCACCAGGTGGCATTTATAACTATGCTCATCTTGTCCCACCAGCACAACCTTTGTTATTTGATTGATAAAGGGTCCAAGTCCATGTAAAGTCTTATGCAGAGCTAGACAAAAGGCACATAAATGTTAGTAAAAGCAGATGAATCTTACTCTAGCGTTGTACCTATCTAACTATAAATCTTTTTTTCTATTTGTGTTCTGATGGAGTAGGAGAGGTATTGATGAAAAATTGTGCTGATAGTGGCATGCTGAAAATAAGCCTAGCAGTCAGTTTCTGAAAAGAACATCCACAGTTATTCTTCAGACTTTAATCTTTTTTTTTATTTTTGCTTTTGTTGTAATATGAAAATTTTGTTGATTTGTCAGTAGAGCAGAAGCAATTAAAAGGCAACAGCAAAACCTTAACCATTTTCAATAGGTAGTTCTCTCGGTCAGGATTTATATTAAGTGTTTCTTGTTATGTTTTTGTTTTTAATTTAAATGTGCATTTAGATAGAAGATACTAATACCTATAAATTCACAGTCCTTTTTTTCCCTTCAAAGAGTAGTATGTTGTTTGCAACAAAGAAGCTGTATGCTTTTGAGGAAAGTGTTTTCTCCCTACCTAGAAATTGATCTAGAGGTTGGAAAAAAATCATCTTTACAGAGCAAGTTTTCTCCAGACAGTTTCTAATCTGAAACTTTAATCCCATCCAACAGTGAAGTTGCAAACAGATTCCAGACTACTATATCTGATTACATTTCACCACTTTAGATAAGTTACATGTTTTCTTTAACGTATGGAGCTCATTGTAGATGGAAAGCAGTTGTGATTAATTTGATACGAGCATTTTATAGCACTGTAGTATAAATACTACACTTGGAGGGTTTGGATATATTTTGGACTGAAAATGCTGGGTGCTGTAGTTTGGCTTAGAAATGCTTTTTTGAGCAGGAATTTTTCATAGAGTTTCGTTACGTGTTGATGTTCCAGATGCATAGCTGTGGAAGTCAACACCCATCCTGGGAGGAGAGGAGAGAAGAGAGATTACCTTAAAAATAAGATAGGGAGGGAAATGACCAGTGCCACAGTGAATACAAGGCCACTCAAATGAGCGCATTTCCAAATGGAGCTACATGTGCCCCAGTCGTGTGCTCTGTGCTGGGCATTGCAGTAGTGCTGAGTGAGATGCTCTTTCGGCAGCCTGAAGTAGGTGCCAGGCACCCCTGCAAAAGCCTCCCATGGGGACGTTCTTAGTGGACTGCGTGGTTTCAGGTCGTGTCTTTAGCCCTCTAACAAGGAGCAGACAGGACTTTATCAGGTCAAACATTTCCCTTGTCACATCTCTGAAGCAAAATGTTAACGAGGAGAGAGAGGTCAGTCTTCCACAATGTGTTTCCCCTTTCCTCTGACTCCAAAAGAGAAAAGTTGCTCAAACAGTAGATGACATCATATGTCATGTTAGACTGAGTGGGACTATATGATTTGCATTTAAAGAGTGTGACCTAAGCTGTACGTGATGATTCCAGTATGCAAGAGGATTACAGAGATGTCCAGCTATGAAGGCTAGAATTAGGAGCTGTAAACTCAGTGTGGTTGGAAAGAGTGGGATTTCTGATTAAATATGTAGCGCACAAACCGTTCTCTGTCTTCTTCAAACACCAGTGTAGTCACAAAACACTGGAGTCTCATGGTGATGTTTTACCTCCTTCCCAAGTTTTTATGTGAGGCTTAATTTTAAATTAGTTGCTAACAAATGAAGGAAAAATCAATGTGAAGCTTACAGACACACAAATCAGATTATATGTAACCCTGGCTATAAAGAAACAATAATTAGTGTGCTATAAATAAGAACATTCAGTTGCAAGAAATTATAACCTTGAAGACGTGGCGCTGAGCCGACTGTCAGACTTGGAATGTTTGGTGTGGGCTGCTTTCTCTTCCTTGTCCTCATTATGCTAGAGGAGGAAAGAGGGAAAGGTCCATCCGTGGGAAAATCTGACGTCTAACAATTCTCAGAATCTCATGTTAATGGGGTAACGTTTAGATGCATGTGAATAAAGTCACTATTGTCATTTGCCCCAGTTCACAGAAACCTTGTGTCCCAATTTCAGCCAGGACTCATAAATTCAGTCTGATCACCCTGGGAACCTCTCACGTGTTGGTGGATGTGCTCATTGCTGTCGTGTCCATGTGTGTGTAGCCAGCCACATGTGAGCGGGCAAACATGGGCATGTAAATGAGAGGGCAGAGAGGAGAGATCTAGCCCTTGTCCCTTCAGGTGCTGGAGAGATTCCCTGGTTTCCCCTGGGAAACAGAGGATCAGCTTTATGGGGAGGTGCCTCCCAAGCTGAAGAGAGGCCACAGGGCAAATGAGGGAATTTCTATTGCTTTTGGCTGCAGAAGCTTTTTTAGCTAAAGTGTTGGGTTCCTTTAGAGATGAAAGCAGAGGGCTTTAACTGCAGCTTTTTGTGCAGTTACAGTTCTTCTAATATCTCTGTTGTGTGTAACAGGCAAATCTTTTCCGCTTCCCAGTCTTCACCATTAGCTAAATATAAATCTCCTTTCTTTTAGACAAAAGATTGGCCTCCTTAGACCTAGTACTGTGATTTATGTGTAATGAGTTTATTTAAATTCCTCCCATGCTTTAAATTTGCTTCTTTATCTTTTACACTGTAGTTTTGGTTTTATGTTTTAATATATTGGAGAAGAAACTGAATGGAAGATAAATTTTCCTATAGCTTGTTATCTGCAAAACCTTTTAGAGGGCAGATGTTCTCTGAAAGCCACATTTAAAGAGCAACATTTAGAATAAGAGTCTTGCTAAACTTTTATTAGGTCAATGTAGAAAAATCTCATCTGAATTATGTCAACAAAATCACTGATTCTAGAGCTACAGAAAAGCCAAAGCACTTAATGAGAAGGAACAGAAATAAAATATCACATTCCACATTTTGCTGGTATGGAAGTTGCCTGGCTTTGCCGGACCCTTTGCCTCTGGTTGTCTGCCAGGCCAAGCTCTGAGCTTTCAAGAGAGGTTGTAACTGCAGCTGAGAAATAAGCTCCAGAGATGAATGGTGCATAAATGGAACTGCAAGTGGTAACTGGCATTCACTGTAAGTAAGCTCCACTAAGTGTGGTCTTTGGTGATATGGATCCATCCCCACACATATTTTGTAGCATAAAGTCCCCTTTCTGCCTGAGTCTTCCAAACCCTGACCCGAACAACAAATCAGCAGATGTGTGGGATGCTCTATTTTTTTGAGAGAAGAAAAGCAGGAGGACTGGAATAGCTCCGCAGGTTATTTCTCAATTTCCATGTGCGTATTTCTAAATAATGTGTATTTTGCCCTAGCTCCAAAGGAGAAATGGGATATTGTGGGGCTTTTTTCCAAGTTGCCAACTCTGGAAGCTGCTAATGGCTGTAAGGGGTGCTTTTGGCTAGAAAAACGTTATGCTGATTACTGTGTAAACTGTTATGCTGATCACTGTGCGAGGACTGTGCTGTCTTCTGTCAGTAGTGAGTGGGTAGGGCTTGTTTTTCAGGATGGAGTGGAAGTTGTTGCTGCCTTTTCTGGTTCACATGGTGGGTGGAAAGAAAGAGGGATGCAGGTGGGGAACAGTCCCAAGATTGCAGGAAGTTTAGGCAGTGGTGATTTTAGAAAACCCCTATTCAAACATCCTTGCATCAAACTGTAATGCTTGAAGGGGATATCCAGCCTATCCTCTGGAACTGCCAAATTTGCTTTGATTTAAAACCTAGGATTGATAAGAAGAGACTTGCTGAAAGCAAAAAATGTTCCTTGCAGATGCTTCTTTTATAGTCAGTCACTTGTAGAGTACATCTGGCTGGATTTAATCACCTGATGGTGCTCACAGAGAACAGGTGCTTTACAGCTGAGATCTGATCACATCTTTTGGTGGTGTCAGACTTCAGTCTGGGAAAAAGGGGAATCCAGATAACTGCAAGCCAGCTCCTGTTACTCTGCAGACACTGTGCACTTTGTCAGCAGAAGTTTTTGTTTTTCCATCCTGTGCCAATGGCACCACTGCAATTCAAAGGCCAATTTCCTGATGACACTCATGATCAGATGCAACTTGGGCAGCAATCCTTGCTCTCGAGGCTAGAGTGGGAGGACAGTCTCTGTGCAGGTTTCCAGCTGCTTCTGGGATGTCTCCATCAGTGTGTGGCAGATGCACTGGGATAAGCTGCAATACATATCTTCACATTGCATGTGGGGGGAGCAGGGGCCTCTGTATTTTCTAGGTATGTTGCTATTTTTACTAAAACATTGTAGAGCATGGTGCTGGCAAGAAGCAAGCAGCTGTGACTGTGCTGGCATGAACACCAGTGCTGTCCTCAAGATATGAAAAGTTCAGAGCTCAGGCATGCTGAGGCAGTGGTTGGTGCACATGAAGCTGGAAGGGTGGTTGTTTTTCATCCCAAATTCCTTTTCTCAGTCTCGTGCTCTGTAAGCGGGTACCAGGTAAGAGCCTGGCTAATGTCCTTTTTAGAAATACCTACAGAATCCCGGTCCTGAGGTCTGGAGTTCGAAATATGTATCTATATGTTGAAATCGCATTTATCTTGGTGTAAAGAAGCAGAGTCACAGTTGGTCAGAATGTGCAAATTGAGGTGGTTGCATTGAAATTAACTGAATTTTATCAGGACTTGAGCGTTTGAAAGCCATGTCATGACCTCTTGTTATCTAGGTATCAAGCTGGGAGCTACATGGATTTCTTAACTCAGACCTTCTCCACTCAAAATGGACATCTATGTTGTGAGCATCCTTAGAACTATCTAGACTTGTTTTTTCACCAAACTCATGAAGCACTGGTGTGATCACATGATGGCATTGAGAAATGGCTGACAACGAGTGAGTCCATGACGGTGTTATGTTCAGATTTGAAATTCCTTGAACTCGTATCTAGAAATCTGATCCGAATCTCTGCGTTGTGCTGGGACATCTGGCATGTCCTAAAAAGAAAGGTGAAGGCAGGCAAAGCCAGAAAGTGGAGGGTGCGGGATTTGCACAGCAGCAGAGTTGGGACGTGGAGAAGTCAGCCCGCAGAATGCCCTGCGGATGCATTCGGCAACCCAAAGGGTTTGGCAGCTTTTTCCGCTTCTGTGCGAGGTAGCTGGAGTGAAGAGGGGCCACTCTGAGGTGCTGGATGCCAGGAAATATTCAGGATTGTATTGCCAGTCAGCACATGCATGAGCCTCCCACTCCAGTTTGTTGCATCTAGGAAAAAGATCCTGCTCTGTTCCACAGAAACCATGAAGCAAGGTAATATATTATGCTGTTTTATATTTTACTTTATGTAAAGAGCACTTATTAAATGCCATCAGCAATTGCATGCTATGTAATTGCTGTGTAACACCAAACTGCAGCGTAAGGCATGACAGGGATTCTTGGGCCTTTATTATGGAGATGCATTACTCCTCGAGTACTGCAAGTTACCTGAAAGCAATAATATCAAGCAAGCTTAGAGAGATTAAATGTAGCAAAGTGCTTGCTATTCGTGAGCACAAAGCTATAGTCTGTGTTACAAAAGGGAAATCCAAAACAATAAGAGGAGTAAGAGGAGATGTAGAAAGACGTTCTCCCCTGGCCGTGTTGGTTGGGCATTGGCAGACTCCTGTCTTCTGCTCCAGGGCAGCTTGGTCCTCCTGAGCTTTATTAAAAATAGAAAACCTTTCCCCACTCATGCTTGTATTGCTTCTGGACTGATTTTCTCAACCTTTTAAAACACATAAATGCAATTCTAGTAGCAATCACTTCCTTTATTGTATATAAGATTTCCCAGCACCTCATCTTTAATTTCTCTTCAACTCTCCACTGTAACCATGCAAAAAATAACATTAAGAGATAACATACTTCATATTTAACCCAAATATTTAAGTGCTTTGTCCAAAACGTGCCTTTCCTTCCCGCTCATGTTGGGGTTAAGACAGTCCTGCGGTAGTACAAGTGTCTTATGTTAGAGCAGTGTTTACTGCAATAGGATTTGCATTGGCAGAGGCTGCTGTGGCTACTTGCATCTGCAGCACTTTCAAGTGATGCTTGAGTCAATTACAATGATGTTTCTCTTTGCTGTTGATTAAATTTATAGCCTAATCGTTAGTTGTCTTTGCTCTTGTTTTCATTTGATTATGCAGATTAAATTTACAGTGGTAACAGTTTCCACGGAGAATTCCTATGTTTAAGAATTAATGGAAGGGAGAAATATTCAGTCTACTGCTGTATTTAACTTTGAATTTAGAGATATTAGTGCTTGGATGGTGGTTTGAGAGTTAAAGATTTTATTAAAGTTTCTTCACTGGCTTTCTGCATTTCATTCACTTTGACTGTGGATTAGATGATAATTTTCATCACTTAATGAAATTAATCATGCCAGTCACCTTAAAATGAATCTGTGTTTGCCAGTTTGCAATTTATTTATTTATTTAGCCAGACGCTTTAGGAGGGAATAAGAGCAGAATCTCTTTCCTTCCTGCCCGCTTTGCAGAGTGCTGGTTAGATGGGCGCACGCCTTCCTCTCCACCAGCTGCGTATGTAGCCCTCACGCTGGATGTACGTGTGTACACGCATTTATCTTAGTCATGGATGCTGGCTAACCTCCCTGCTACATTGGGAAACAAGTGATAAACTTGAGGGGATTCCTTTCAAGAGTCAGTACTCGGAGGAGGTGTAATTGCTGTCCTTTCTTGTCCCTGCGGTCTCGTAATTAAGTACAATTCCAACGACCAAGCACTCAAAAATTGTAAGGGAGCTCCTTTTCCTCTCTTTTCTAGCAGTGTAATCACATAGTTAGCAACATTATGTACGTGTATAAATATTAGAGTGGACTGAAGTTAGATTTTTTTTCTTAGCAGCCAGTTCAGGAGGCAGGTTAGCAGCCTACCTAATGGGCTGGGAAGTTTGAGTCCTCTCCCCTGTGGTTATTTATATCATTTGAGTGCAAAGTAGTCTTTTAAAGCAAAGTATAATTTTTGAGAACAATAGTACTCTTGAAAAGTGTTTGCCCAGGGATAGAACAGCCCACACCATTTTTCTGAGGTATTTACTGACTTCTCAGAGTGATTTTAAGGAGTCTGCTTTCCAAACCATCCCTTTGTCCAGCCTGTCTTGGCCTTAGCTTGGTGGCTTGCTGCTTCAGAACAACCTTTGCCCAGCCCTTACAGACATGTGCCAAGAAACATTCCATTTTCCCAAGTATTTACTGCAGCAGTGCAGTTTTTCTGGGAACTCATAGTACCTCCTAATTACAGACTCAAAGGCTTGTTCAGGGAGGCAGGGAAGGGAGGCCATCTAAGTCAGGCCTTGTCTGGATGGCCTTGAGGTAGCACCAAGCACACAGGCTGTGCAGCCTCTTTCAGCAACCTCTTCCAGGCCTTAACCATCCTAATGGTGGAAAAAATACAGTTAATGGGCCCAACCATTATAGTAATCGCAAAGGCCTTCTACTAGAATGCTATAGGTTATTAAATAACAATTCCCAGATTGTCACCAAACAATAATTAAATTTCGTAAATACAGTTTTGGTGGCAGGTAAAAACTTTCCCACAAATCCAAGTTTTTTCTCCTTTTGGGGAAGATAAATAGTAAGATTTTGCAGATGATTATGGGAATTAATACCTGTTTTAAATTTGTAACAAATGAGTAATGGAATGGCTAATACCCCTTCATACTAATAAATTGTAAATTCAAAAGGGACAGAGAGCAAGTAAATGCTGGTAGTATTGCTAGCTTTACATGCTGAATCACCTTCTGTGCAGAAGAATTAGGTAAATAACCTGCCTCCCAGTTATGGAAAAACAAAGCATTGACAAGTAGCACTTTGGATTTTAAAAACTGGAAACAGTAGGTGTCCTCGGGTAATGTAAAATTGTATAGTGCATTTTCATATTTCATCTTAGACATTTTAAAGGCAGAGGTGGCGCTCTGCCCATGCTAAAATTATCTGTTCTTCATGGTTCTTGGTTGGTGACTTACAGACGCATTATTTCTAAAAGTGAATGGAAATCAATTGCTGGGATGAAATCAGTGCACATAAATGAGGCTGGGAGTGGGGTAGATGGGTGCTTAACACCCTCGGCTCATTTATTTACCTTTCCTTGGTGTGCTCTGTGAACAAGTTATTGCTCTGATCTGCTCTTCCTAAAATCCAGGAGGTTGGGACAAATAGGCTGATGAGACAATAATATATTTTCTCAAGAGTCAACATTCAGCCTTTTATAATTGAAGGCAATATTTTAAAGTTATACCTGATCAAACCTAAGCAGAAGCCTGAGTAAAGGCTGCCTGAACCAAATGCACAAGAAAGGACTGGAGAATGTTCTCTTTAGTTTAAGCTGAGTTTAATATTCAAAAAAGTCATCTCCTCAGTGAAAAGCTCTTGCCAGGGGATGCATTAGCAAAGCAACAAATTACAATCCATTTATCATGGCATCATTGTATCTATATTTCATATAATCTACATTGTGAACTCAAGATACATATTTTTTCTTTATATAATAATGGAATGAGAGGAATAAAGTGCAGGAAAAAAAGGGAAAATACAGCTGAACTTGTGTCCTGCTTTTGGACCTC
This sequence comes from Tinamus guttatus, assembly GCF_059628265.1. Taxonomy (NCBI): domain Eukaryota; kingdom Metazoa; phylum Chordata; class Aves; order Tinamiformes; family Tinamidae; genus Tinamus; species Tinamus guttatus. The sequence continues at coordinate 629,231 of NW_028288623.1, forward strand.
ATCTGTGATTTCAGCAGCCCAGCCTTTAAGGACAGTTACAACCCCAGTGAAGCTTGGCTCCTTGAGCCTTTGCCTTTTCCAGAGAGCCTGGATTAGAACCTCTCTTTGCAGCTTTCTTTATAATGAAGTGCATGTGAAATAACTGAAATGCCTGATGAGCCTGAGGATGGGGAACATACCTCACAGCGCAGGCTCATTATAAGTCCCCCTGCCTCTCATTTTGGATCTAAATTACATACAGACCATATAAATCTGCTTCTATCCAGCTACTACAATATCCTATCATAAATCACAGAAGTGCAGACCTGCTTTTGGACTTGTCAAGTGTGCTTCCAAATTAAGCCAGAACATAGCTTTTTTCTCTCCCCAGACTTGTATCAGTACTCGACATAATGGATTATGGTCTCATATTTCTGGTCTAAAAATATGAGGGTTGTAACTTTTTTTTCCCCATGTAAACTAGCTGAATTTTCTTTGAGTTTTACAGCCCTCTACCTGTTGTGTTCCTCCTTTCTTGCTGGACAAACTAGGCAGCTGCATGAATGTCTATGACAAATATGCTTTTTAACCTTTTCCTTTATTTTTCTGGGGGTTGGAAGGATGTCACCTGTGTATAGTTTCTGAAATCAAGCTGTACAGTTTGTCTGGGGGAGCTTTTTTGCTACATCATGTTCAGCACCTGTTAAGTTGCACTCACTGCTCACGCTTGTCATCAGCAGGTTATCTTCACATAGGAAACAAGACCAAGGGTAACTGCAGTTTTTTGGTAGGGAGGGCATCAGGGAACCGAGCAGATATTTTTGCCATGCACATAAAATCCAAGCCGATAAGCTAGGGTTGTGTATTCCCCTTTTCTTTAGACGAGAGCTGGCTCACTGGAGGAGGCAAGCCCCCCAGTACCTCTCTTTAGGACATAGCTTGTGCCTACAGGATAACCTAGAACATCACCCTGTAGGCACTGCTCTATGCAGCCCCTCTGTGGGGAAGGGAAGATGTTACCTGGAGCCAGGCCGTGAGCCAGTTTTAGGACTGGAGAGTAAAGGAGTATTTTAGTAATTCTCCTTGGCCCAAGGCAAGGGACTCGGCACTGGCAAAGGCTTATATTTCAGATGGGTGCTTTCTGTCGTGGCCTGGCCTGCAAGGAGAAGCTCTCTTGAGATGATGACTAGCACCAGAGGCAGATGTCTCCTTCCTCAAGGTAGAACTTTCTTGTGCAGTTTCTTCTTTTTCCTTACAGGCCAATTATCACTCAGTGTAGCTTTGGAAGCAGTATATATTTCTGGTAAAATTTGGCTTTACACAAACTAGGCAGAAAAACTGTTTTGTATGTTCTTTATAAGCACTGCCTAAGCAAGGATATTGGTTTCACATTATTAATGAAACTCTTTAATGTAAGCAATAGATGAAGTAGTAACACAGAGGGCTGGTGCTTTGCCTCTTGACTCATCTACAAAAATGGCTGTAGAAGGGGTCTGCAGTTTGGGAAGTACAGATCAGGGATCCTGCTGAGCACATGGATTGAACATCTTCTGTTGAGAAAGTCATCATTGTGGCTTTTGTTAAGAGAGAGTGTATAGTTATCATTCTGTTGCTATGCAAAACCTTGGAATAGACCCATACTGAGTATGGCCTGTGTTTCTGAAGACTGCGTCTCAAGACTTAAAAAAAAAAAAAAAAAAAAAAAAAAAAAAAAAAAGAAAACTTGGTCAATCCAAAGAAGTCAAGTAGCCTTTATAGGGGGAAATGGAAAGGCTGAGATTCCTCAACCAGGATAGAAGGCTGAAGGAGTTTTTCTCATCTTTTGCAGAGTCATGAAAACAGTGGATAATATAAATGCAGAATGGCTACTCAGATTTCCATTGATCTGACCAGAAAGAGCATTCATTAAGTTCTTATACTATTTTCATATGGCTCTATTGGTTTTTATCACTCTGTGGAGTATCTATCAAATTTCTATCAATCATCCATCAACTGCTCATGTCCTTGGAGGAGCCAGTGCAGGTGCCCTTTCATTGAAAGTGGGGATGACATTTTAGCGTGGACAGTCCAAAAGAAAATTATTTGGAGTGTGATGGAGTGAGGTAACTTATGGATAGCTCTCTCTAACAAGGTGATGATGCAAGAACAAAATATATCATTTGCAGGCTTTTTAGTGTCTTTCAGATGCCTTCATTTGCCCGCAAAGTTCTCTTGGTTCTCTTTAAATAAGTTCCACAGCCCTGTGTATTGGAATCAGTTTCTCAGTCAGTTGACATTGAAGTTGTCTTAGAGTAATCTGTTTTCACATGCAAATTCAGTTCAAGATGCTGAAAGGGGATTCATGCAGGCTGCCAGAAAACTCATGGGAAGCCTACCGTAGCTTTTCCAAAACATCACAGTTAAGCAGAGGAAATTGAGGCAGTGAGGGAGAAAGTACTGTTTGTAACCTTTTGTGCCAGAAAAACTTACTTCATTGGCAGGAAAAGAATGTGTACATATGGATAGTGTGAAAACAGAACAAACGTGTTTGAATAAAATTGCTATATTCATGGACCATGCATCTTCCCAAATCCTATGGGACTAGTCACTGGACTGAATATACCCTGATATTGGAAAGGAGTATTCCATGTGTGTGTGCAGATACGTGTCTGTATATATTTGTGTGTGTGCACATGCACCCACAGACATATAGAGAATTTAAGACAAAGCAAACCTGTGGAGTTGGTCCCTGTGCACCTTCTGTGTCAGTTCTGCTTCACTGCTGTACATGCTGCCACTGTTAGATTATATGGAGAACCAAGACAGAGACATAATGTGAAAAAACTAATAAAAACAGAAGATAAAAATATGCAAGCATACTATTAAAATACTTGGCTTTAAAAGAGGAATTTAAGATTAACATAGGTAGATTGAAATGGCCTTATCACAGGTAGATCATAATACAACTATGAATTCATAGTATTTCCTTTCAGGTTGTTGTAGCAGAAGCAAACTTGGTGCTGTGGCCTCCGTGGAGGGCTCTGGCTGCTGGTTTTGCATTATGAAGAGCCCTGCTTGGGCTGGGTGCAGCCTGAGTGTGCAGCATCGGGGTTCCCTCTGCTGGCTCATGCAGAGTCCCTGCCCAGCTACAGCTCCTGCGATGTGATGAGTGTTTCCGAGACACAGAGTTACCTTCTCTGCACTTACCTGTTTTGGTTGTAGGGAGCTAGCACAAGAGGAAACCATCTGAAGGAGCAATTCAACAAATGCCTGACCCCCAAGAAAGTAGTTCAGAATTTAAGCGTGTGCTTTAAGTTAAATACATGCATAAGTACTCTACCTAGTTGAATGGTTTGAGCATAATGTGTTCTTTGAATGAAGACCTTAATGATAACTTTTTTGACAGGCATTTAAATAGGCTGGCCTTACAGGACTTTGCAATCTTGATTCTTGTCACCACCTGTAATGTTACTGTCTCTACAACTGTGCAAGTGGCACTTTCATGCATAATATTAAAGTAATAACAGAGTCTTTAGTTTCTCTAGTTTTCTTTAAAGATTTTGTCATTCAGGAGTGAAAGGGGGGATTAGGATAGACCGGGGTTATAAAGCAGAATGAAAACTTGAAAGACATGGACTTGCTTTTAACTTTGTCTCTTTCTCATAGCTGTGGGCAAGCAATCCACTCAGCTGCTTTTTTCATCTGTCAGAGCAGCTTTGTGAACTCCTCAGTGTGCTGGAAAGCCTGCATTAACTTTGATGTGGCACAAAATTATCAGCTGTAATGCTACTGTGTTTTAAGGGCAGCTGCAGCAAGGATGGTACTTGCTCCATTAAGTCTGTACCAGTAAAGGTGTCCTTCCGTGGTCAGTGGAAGGAAGGTCCTGTTCCTTCCCCCCCCCCCCACCTTTTTTTCCCAAGTGGAGAACCTTTAAAAAAAAGGGGGGGGGGGGGGTCTTATCCAGGAGGCACAGGAGCAGACTCAGAAGAAATACCAGGATGAGGGATGAGTATCACCTGGAGAGCTCTGTCCAGCTCTGGTCTCCCCAGTGTAAGGGAGATGCAGCGCTCCTGGTGATGATTAAGGGCCTAAAGCCTCTCTCATGAGGCAAAGCTGAAAGGGCAGCAGCTGCTCGGTGCTATTGGTGCTTCAGCTCATCTGGGGAAATGCACTTGAGAGAGACACCCTCCTTTTCTTGTCAAGCAAGGAACATTTTAGAAATCAGACAATCAGCCTTCTGTTTATAGTCACGTACAAACTTTCTTCTCAATGCACCTCCTTTCAAGGGAGGCAGGTAGGGCTTCCACAGGTTGCACAGTGGTGCTCAGTCCAGTTCTGCCTGCAGAGCTTCACAGGGCAAACGTCTTGCATTTCTCCATGACTTTATTTAAGCCAATTTGTCTCCATGGCAAATTTAAGCCAGGAAAAATGGGAAGAAAATGCTATGAACAGTGTACTTGCCCTCCAGGGCATTATTTGCTGGGTGGTCACAGTTGTACAGAAGGACAGAAATGCTAGTTGCTTTTGCACCACTTTTGTTGTTGCTGCTGTTTATAGGAGAATAGTTGGAGTGTGCTGCTGCAATCATTTTATGAAAACAAATGGCAGTTTCTTAATTTTATTCTTTTGTCAAATTAAGCTTGACACTTCAGAATTTCTCCTTTGTTTTAAAGATCTAGAAAATATTTAATGGAATTCTTTGAAGGGATTATGCCGGAACAGAACCATGATGTATTCTCAACTTGCCCAGTAATTAAGTCTTCTAGTCACAAAATTTTAAAAACCTTTTAAAACACATGCTTTGAAGATGAAGGACACTAGAGCACAGTGTTTCGCAGAGCTAGACTTCCTCAGCACTTTGGTTCATTGCTGCTTTTTAGGCTTGCGTAAATTTGAACTCATTCCAATAAAATCAACAGGATTATAGCAACTTGAAATGGGATTAATACAGTGTTGAACCAGATCCTGTGATATTTAATCAGTGCCAAGATACTGGGCACGAGGGATGGTCTGCAGTGCATAAAGGTACAAGAGTCCCAGCTCTACCTGCAAGCAGAGCCCTGAGCAGCGCTGGTTTTGGGCTGCGGGTCTCACCTGGCTCGTGCACAGGTGAGTTAGAAGGAAAAACCCCAGGATCCCAGTGTAGAATAGGCCTAACTATCCATGTTTCCACTTGCTGGGTGTGCCCCGATTTTTAGTTTAGCTGTGCTGATACCATTTAGGAGTGGTGCACTGAAGTCAGTAAATGCTAATCATAGTATTTGCAGCCTGAATAAGGTCTGAAAGGGTCCTAATATTTTAATCACTTTATGAAAAGTAGTATCACTTAAACCTAATGAAAGCAGCACAGATTGGATGAGGAACTTGCTCATAATTACCTTTCTATACTGAGTTATACAGGAAAAATAGAGATTCAAAGCACAATGACTGAGATGATAATGGATTTCTTTTTAATATAGAAAATATTCAAAAAAAATTTTCAGTACTCATGGAAGTGTCCTTGCAATATCCACAATAGCAGAAAAGTCAATAGAAAGTTTTCTCCCAAGCGCGCCATGAGAAGAAATGATGTTCTGGTTAAAGAAACTTTACGCTGTTAAAGGTGACAGTAGTAAAAGAATGACCTCGTTTCAGAAACTCAGAGTAAAAATAGGCCTTCAAATGACAGCAGTCTCCCAAGAGATCTGATCTGGGAGTTTAGACAGATAAAGAGTTCATAGAGGGGCACACTTTCCGGAAAGTAAAAAATTTGTACGTGTCTCTCAAAGGTTTCAATATTGGCACACTTTTAAAAATGTTCTCCTATCTTAGGACTCTACTTAGAGTGCTGTTCTGCTGTAATTTTGGGGGTGGGGATGCCTGTTTACCAGAGTCCAGGTTTAAATGGAAAAGCTTCCTAAATAACCACAGAAGTCTGAATTTTAGCTTCCCGAAGATGTGCTCATAAGTTGTACCTGCTGATAAAGTTTAGTGGTGTTTTATGATGTGTTCAGTAAAATAAGGAGGGTGGAAGCGTTTATTCATGGCTTCTAAAGGTGGCCAGGGATTTGACCTCAGTATTTCAAATTAAAATCAATTTCAAATACATTATAAGGGGAGGAGGAACAATGATTTATGGCTAAGAAAATAAAATTTCCTGTGGTATTACAGAAAACATATTGTTCTCCTTCTAAGCAAGAAGTAATATGGTAACAGTAATAGGTTTTTCTCCCATCATTTTCTAAGTAAAGATTGTCTTCTACTTATGGGAAGAGCTGGAAAACCACTTAATTTTACTTCTTGTTGGTTTTTTTTGTTCCTTTAAACAATCAAACACATGTTCTCAGCTGTTCCACCAAAAAATAAAAGAAGGTAAAGTGATCAAAAATGAGTGTTTGGAACCAGGTATGAGCTCTGGTTCAGATCAGTTTATGATCCTGCTTCAAGTTTTGTTTGAACAAGCCATAGTCATGTCCTGAGCTGAGCCTGGGAGTTTAACTCCTATTCCTGCATGTGTACAGGTCACCCTTGCTGCTTCAGAGGACAGAAGATGGAGCCTGAAGGTGACTGCAGCTGACTCATAGCCTGCATAATTGGGTTCTGTCACATAATTCCTACATGAGAGTGAGCAAACTGCATGAAACCAAGGCATTAATTGCAAGTTCCTTGTTTTCTGGGGTTTCTTGACTTCCAAGAGGTTGACTTTATGACCTGAATGTTACTTCGGTGCTTTTCACCCTCTGCATGTGATGTACTGAAGGAGCAAGCCACTAAGGCCCATCACAGAATTTATAGATTGAGAGAAGAAAAATTCTAGCCCAAACAGCAGGACAAAAACATAAATGAAAGCTAGCTTATACTGCATCAGTTTAAGAAATGGCTTTGTTTTTAATAGGGATTATTTTGTGGTTATTCACCAGAGAAGGATGTTTGATAGCTGTGTCGTAATTACAAAGAGTCCTTTTTTTTATAATATGGGATAAAACGACAACAAAAAAAAGCATATAAATAGTTTCGATCAGCAGGCTAGCAACAAACTAAGTTTGTTAAAAACAGATTTGGCACAAGCTGATGAACCATTTGTCTGCTGATTTTCTGTTAATAATTGGTAGAACTTAAGTCTTTCTCAGCTCTTTCTTGTTACTAAAGCAGTGAGTTAAGGAGACTTCTGAAGCATGGGCTTTGATTCACCTCTCCCAGTGTCTGAGATGGCATGGGTGCAGATTTTATTGAGCATTGGTGCCCACCTTTCCTTTTTCTGGAGGAAGAGCAGGGATTCTTGTAGCTCTTGGTGCTTCCTGTGCAGTCTTGAATTTGCCATGGAGTGCTCTTTCCATCACTCTTCTTTGTGTTATGTCTAACGTTTGAACAGAGAGAATTGCCTGCCAACTGTGTCAGCTTCACAAGAGACTGTGATTGCTCATCTCTGTCATTTAGAGTTATTACATTTCCAGATGTAACAAACAGATTTAGTAACAACCTGCTATACTGAATTCACCAGCTTCAAGAAACTGTGATTTATATTTTATAGTGTTGCTCTTCTGGTAGTGCTTCATCACTTTGGATTCCTGTCCTTAAAAAAGAAAGAAAGAAAAAAAAAAAAAGGCATTAATAAAAGGCAGAGGGCACTTCAGGCTAAGCTTTGATCTCTAACATCATACTTACTGTAGGGAGTTATATGCCTGATTTGTTTTCATCCCTTCCTGCTGGCATCTAGCCCTGCTCCCTCTTTCCTTTGTCTCTCTCTCAAGTTACGAAGCTCCAGACTTTCCTGGAGTGCTGCATACCCTGATGTGATTATTCAGAGCATAGGAAGCTTTGTATCCTCCTATCTCTGATCACAAAGAAAACCCAGATCTACATGTGCTGCTTTGTGTAGTTAGCAAAGGCTTGCTCAGCTAAAGTCATCTCAGGGGTTGCTCTTGCTGGGTGTAGCATAGGATTGTTTTATTTTCATGTTGTAGTTGTGTTTATTATCATGTCGTAGATAGGGGCTGTTTTAGTCTTGAATATTAAGTGTCAGCCCCTTGGATAGAGAGCAGCCATATTAGGCCAAGTGGGGGGCTGCCATTACGCTGCGGTTGCCACTGAGGTAAAATGGAGGGGGTTGCTGAGTTATGGGTAGCAGGCTGCACAAGGTCGTAAGGCCCTGCTCCTTCCCGAAGCAGGATTTGCACTGCAGCATGTCAACTAATGCTGCCTTTTCATTACGAGAATCTTGGTGTTTGCTCAGAGGTGACTTTTGCTAGCAAGATAGGGATTTATGCTATCAAATATATAACTTCTTGGAATGTGCCTCACAGGCAAGCACATACACTGAGAGAGGAGTTAACAGATGCCATGGGCTTTAGAGGAAAGCATTTTTTTCAAAGTCCTTTTTGACTTTAATTACAGCAAGGAAGACGATCTCCAGCAAGGCATTAAACTGGGTCAACAGCTAAAAAGGCTTGAGAAAGACATTGATGACAGCAAGTGGTATAGAGACAGGAAATAAATGGCAGGGTGGTGCTGGGCTTGACAGGCTTTTAAATGCTGTAAGGGTCCCATTAACATGTAAGTAATAATACATTAGAGAAAATGTGGTTATCGTAATAAATAATTCTAGGATGATAAGGCATTAGGCTCAGCCGACTATTTATAATCCCATGGGTTTGATTACTCTGTAGTAGCCGTATCCCCTGGAGTCATCTCATACAGTAGTAGCTATGAAATATCTTAGTTCCTCTTATTTAACGAAATTCTGTAGATGGCTGCTGTCATCAGTTAAGATCACAAGTAAAAGTTTCCAGGCATTTGCCTGTCCTCCCATTACCTCCCTTCTAAAATCTTTTACAAACAATCTGAATCTTTTTTTATGGTTAAAAATTATACAAAATCCTGTGTCAGTTATTCATATTCACACACGGAGCAGCGTAAAGCTGTCATTTCAGATTCATAGTGCACAGAATAATTGCTGGACTGGGTGATTTGACAAGTTATTTATTTTAAAGGTGACGAAGAGTCTGCTGCTGCAGAGTTACGTTTCAGAGTAAAGAAGGTCAGATTTTGGCAGAGGTAGAAATTTGGAGGAGCTAAGGGAGCCCATGATGAATCACCAGGGCTGAGCAGTATTTGCCTGGAAGGACAAATCCCCAGTTAAAAAATTTCAGTCTTGTGCACTTACAGAAAGATTTTTCCTCTAAAGGGACACATGAGAGTGAAAGAAGTCTCAGACTTCTTAGTATGGATTTGGGTGTTTTATCTTCTTGCAGTGTTGGAGTCACTGGGGTGAAAATGGTGGGAGCTTGAACCAACACGAGCCCCAGAGAGAAGTCTATTCTGGGTTTGTGGATGAGCCAGGTATCTCTTGGGTTATCCAAGCCGATCTGCCTACAGGCTTTGGAAGCTTGCAGGGCTTGTCGAAAGCCAGAATTTTGAGCAAAACCTGCACAGCTCTGCCGGGGACCCTTGTCTGCAGCCATGGGACGTGGGGTGTGGAGCAGAGCTCATGTGGATAGCTCTCATCCTCCTTGCATGTGCCTCACTCTTCCTGTTTCCTTTGAATTTGGCCACTTCCCAGTGGTGTGTCTTTTTCTTTTTCTTTTTTTTTTTCTTTTCTTTTTTTTTCTACTTGCTGCTGATGTGTGTCTAGGGTTGACTATTAAATGTGAATTTTACTGATCAGTAGAAATGTTGCTTTGAGTGATCTTGGAGAATAACAACTCAGGGAGAAAGCCTGCTGTGCAGAACAGCCTGGGCTTGCGCTGCAGCACTTGCTGTACTTTCCTTTCTTGCTTCACTTTTATTTAGCTGCAAGAGTTGTAGAATAAAAAGGACCATAATAATGGATTTTCTAGTACCTCTCTGTGTGCCTCCTGTAATATCTGAAGTTCTAGCACATGGCGATTTTTGCAAACAGCACATTCCCAGGGTTACCTGGAGAGAGAAGAGTCGCTTTGAGTATTTCTCTTGGCCCAGTCATGCAGATAGTGTTCCCCCCATCAGTTAAGCTTGTGACAAATTCTGGTTTTCATACAAAAGTGACTCAGAGCTCTGAGTCAGACCTTGTGTAGGCAGCCAATGTGCCAAGTTTCCTTCACAGCTCTGCCAGTGCATCTTAATCCTGATTTTTAGGTATATCCAGTGCTATTTCAGTTGTGGACCTCCTCCTCGCCACGGCCACCAGTGGGCACATAAATCCATGCGTGCACAGCCCCGCTCTGGCAGTTTGTCTCAGTGTCTCTGCTGTGCTTTTGTTCCAGTCCAGGCTCCCAAACAGATCCACTGTCAAAGCTCAGAGCTGATGTGTAATGTGGCTGATCGTGCCTCATAAATCAGCCTGCTGCCATCCGCTTCTGCAGTGCTGGGGCAGGGGATGCAGCGCAGATGGATGTGGAGGGAGGAAAGGGATAGAGCCCACTCATATTAGCTAGCTCATTGGCTTAAACACACATATTTCTTTTAATGTTACAGAATTACAACGGGGAATGTTAGGGCAGTGTTCTTGTGATAACGAATGCGTCCAGGAGAAACGTGGTGCTTTATGGTGCAGTGTGCTAATGGCAAAATGGAGCAGTGTAAAACCCTCGAGCTGGGTACTCGTGTGACTGCTCTGCCGTTTAGGAGCAGCAGCTGTGGTGCTGCTGAGAATGGATGTGGGTGGGTAAAATATTGACCCTTTACAGGAAAAATAATCCCTGGGAAGGAAAAGGCACAACTTAAATCTAGAGTCAGTTTGGGTTGATTTTGGTTTTGCACTCTGAATCTTTGTGAAATTGCTGTTATGTCCTCGCAGTCAAGTTGCTGTGACTGCAGAGCAGGAGTAATCCTGGTTTTCACCATCTTGCTTTGCACTTTCCAGGTCTCACTGAGCAATACTGGATGAGATTGCAGTGGAGGACAGGAGTTGGATTTTCATTGCTCTACTGTGAGATGGTGAATATTGCCACTAGTAACAGACATAGTTTAGGTCATTATTGCCACAGTAAGATAAGCTTTTTTAATGGTTAAATCTTAAAGAAATATATATTGTTCTTAGGTATGTTTTTGCCCATATAATTTTACATCAGGATTTTAAATAGCTTAAATGTGTGCTATATACAGGTGAAGCACAGTTTGATAATAGTCTTTCATGTTCTGCAGTATATTTAAGTGGTTTGAGGTCTCATTTAAAATAAGTCTGTGGTTTTCAGACACTACTTCCAATGATGAAATGCCTATTGTCTAGGTGGTGAATGAAAGAGTGTTCAGAGTAATGAAATGCCTGTTAATTGCATCCTCAAGATTGAGGATTGCATCCTATATTCTCAGAGTACTTAAAGATCTTTTCTGAGTGGGAAGAATCTGATGGGTATGGGGTAATTGTGACGAAGGTAAAACTAGGGGAAAACATAACAGGAACAAATATAGTGATTTTTCATTATCCAGGCTGTCAGGGAAGTCAGACCAGCACATTGCTGCCTTCTTGTAATCAGTTAATCAGTCGCTTCTCAAACCCTGTCAAAGATATTCTAGCAGAGCTAAGAATTTGCTGCAGCTGATAAGTGCAGCTCCCATAGGCCAAGGCAGACATAGAGCAAAGAATCCTAGTAAATCCTTTCAAGCGGGGTCTCTAGGTAAAATACTTGATTTTTGCCAGTATGGATTTTTTTTTTGATAAACTGCAAGTGCTCTCTGTCAATAAAACACTTGTATTCCAAGGAGATTGCCAAAGCAGAGTAAATCAAAGGAAGTTCAGGTGTCTGGAAGCTCTAAAGCAAGCTGAGGCCCAGGGAGCTGTGTGGCATTTTTTTGTCAGCTCACTGTGCAAAAATGATGTGACACGTAAGGGACAACAACGTTCTAGACATGGGCCACGGTGTGGGGTTGAAGTGCACAGAGTCTCCTGTGGCAGCACAGAGCATTTACAGATTAGAAGCTTTGACCTTCTAGTCTGAAGCTTCTCTTCTTCTCTGGGTGAAGATGACTGTTTGCATCTGTTTTATTGCAAATCCCATGAAATTTGATAGTCATCTTAAATCTCCAGCTGTCAGAGACAAATCATTCAGTGGAAACATCTTCTAGGGAGAGAGGAAAGAAAGTTTCCAGGTTTTTTGAATGTGTAGAAGTGCCTGAGGTCACCCTGCTGCCATACAGACTGGATGCATCCTTGGCTTCTTGGTCCTGGGGACTGGCTAACAATTTCATGTTATATCAGGTAAGTAGCAACACAAGCATGCAAGAAATAAAAGCAAACAGCAATGCAAAGCAAACTGAAGAGATGCTTTAGAAAAAGAAAAGAGCCAGCACTTTGGCTATGATTTCTATAACCCTTGGTGTGATCTTGCTCTCAGTTGTGGGCTTTTCCCTGAGGGAGAGCAGAGGAGCTAAAGGGTCCCACACTGCAGACTAGTTGTTCTGTATTGATCCCTACAGCTTTTGAGTCCGAGTTACTAAATTTGGGGCTACACCAAGGGGAGCTAAAGTTAGCTGACTACCAGTGACTCACCGTGTACAGACGGGTGCTGCTTGTTTCTGCCCAGGGAGAAATACTGACCTGCTACCATTTGACTGCTTGTGGTTAGCAGCATGAAAAGACAGGAGCTCCTGGTCTAACTGATACTTTCTGAAGCACTTATGAGTGCATCCTTGCAGGTCGCTTCTGAAGGAGGAGTAGAAGATAAACAAACAAATGACTGCTCACTGCAAGCTAAGCCACAGATAAGCCACTATAGCTACATTCCCCTTGAGCTTAAGATGTTAGGGCAAAGAATATATGCTGTAAAGCTTAGTTCCTCCTTGTCAGGCCAGCACATTATATTAAAATATAATGAGAAATGAAGTTTTCATTAGGACACTGGAGTGCAAAGTGCAGCATGAGGGCATGTTTGCTTCTGCACACCTGCAGCTCCTGCCGGCTGCGCCGGTGGAGGCAGCAGCACTATGAAGCTGCTGCAGCAGTTTGCGTGCGAGCCGGAGCCCCCGGCGTCTGCAGCAGACATCCTGTATAGATCTTCCCGTGAGCACGGTGACGTTGTGCCCTTCGGCATTTCTAAAGGGACTTGCAACTGCTGGGAACACGTGTGACTTTCCAAGCGCAAGGCTGCAGTGAGTATGGTGGCAAGCCTGTGCTAGGTGGGAATATTCTCCTGCTCTCAGTCAAAAGCAGGAGCTTGGAAATACGTCACTTCTGCCCAGTTAAGGGCAGGATGGAGGCAGGGGAAGGGAACGGGCCAGCTTCCTGTTGATGTGGTGTGAGGTTGTGTGTAGGGAGCCTGCCACCCTCCTCCTCCAGCTGGGACACTTTCACCAAAGGAACTCCATTTCTTCCTCTCCTGGAGGAGGCTGCCTGGAGCTTTGGAGAGCTCAGTCCTGCAGAAAGAAGAGCTGAACAGTGTGCGAGAGCCTCCTTATGTTTCCTTGGAGCTGCACCTCATGACCTCCCAAGCAAGAGCGTGCAAAAGTAGTAGTTAGGTTTCATTAGCCAGGATAGTTGTTGCCAATTAAGACCTGTAAAAAGCCTTCAAGTTAGGTGCAAATTGAAATCTTATTTTAATGATGCTACTGAAGGTCTGTTTCTAATTAAAGATACCTTGCTTGACTACGTAAGAATCATTTTCCTTTGTAATTGTGTGCAGGAAGCAGTATCCCTCTTCATTAGTTGTCTCACAGGAGTCTTTGCAGTCTTTTGTGTTGCCCCATAACCCTAATTCAGCCTAATGGAACAGGGGAGAGGAGCTGGGTGTGAAATACCCATCAGGGCTCTGAGGCTGCTTTTTTTTTTTTTTTTTTTTTTTTTTTTTTTTTAACCTGAAGGTTCTTGTTTCAGTGTGAGGGTGCTGTAATAGTATGTCCTGATCATCTCTTGGATTGCAAATCTGAACTTGGGAGCTGTCGTTTTGTTAAATCAGAACAGTGATTTGACTGTGAGTTGCCAAGACACATCTGAAGTTTTCTAAATGGCTTTGGTACAACTTTGACTACATGAATCCTTTAAGTTTATCAGAGCCCTTAAGCATGAAGATAACTTGACTTGTCCAATTCTCTGGTGCTGAGATGTATTTCAAGTGATTTCCTCCTTCATCTCTGGTTGCTCTCTGTGACTCGGAGCAAATAATTGGTTAAACTTTCCGGCCTGCATCCTCGGTTTGTGTCTTAGTGCAGCTCTGCCTTTTCTTGGGGTTTGCTTTTTGGCGATTGATCAGCCAATTGTGGAAAAGCCATTCACAATTTCCTGTCTAGCTAGCAACAGATTTATATGGCAAATCTCTTCTCCTAGGGTGCAATTTTAGACTCATTTTACATTTTCTTAATTAAGAGCACAAATCCAAGGGTAGGTGCCAATTGTAATTTAAAATATTGTTGAACTAAGTTTTGGACTCCCAGAGATAATACTCACAGCAGCTGCCTTTGTATTTATAGCTTATGCCTTCAAGTGAGGAGAGGCTCTCTTCAGAAATGCAATGTAGGGCAACATAGACAGCAGGTGTTTGTATGAAACAGCATCCTGTAACTTGTGATTCAAAGTTATTCTAAAAATTGCCCAGACCTATCTATGTGTTTTTTGTTTGTTTTTAAGACATTTAGGAACAGTTAATATTCTCTCTTCAGATTTAGAAGTTGCCTTTTTTAACAGTTCTTTTTAATTCTTATCCCAACAAATGAATAAGCAAACAAAAAAACATGTGTAGGAGGGCTGCTCCTGGCTTAAGAGATGAAGCAGTGCGGCTCAGTGACGGCTGACTAAACTGCAGGAGATTGAGGGATTTCTCGTTTGGCTCCACGCAGAAGGGAATTCTGCTAAAGCATTAACAAACAACGCGCTGACAAGAAGGGTAGGAATATGAATACTGGAGTAGGCTTGTAAAAATATTGGCCCTGATTTCTGTGAAGCACAAGCTCTTTCAGCATGCTCAGCTAGGCATACAGCTGCAGCCAGCATGCAGGTGTCTTGGTGTAGCCTCAGCCAAAGGGAGAGAGCAATATTTTATGCTAGTTTAAATTAGAGTTCCTAGAGGGGAAAGCGGGGGGAAAAAAAAAAAAAAAAGGCTCAATCTGAAAAGACAGATCTGTGTTCTGGGGTTTTTACTTTTCAGTATTGCCACTTAGGCTTTGGACAGAGCTATATGGCAGTGAGCCTCTGTGCACGCATCACTAAAAGACTCATTTGTTTTGAGCACAGCAACTAGGGCATGCCAAGATTTGCTGCTAGCATCATTCAGATGAGGCAAATGCACCAGGTTACACATAACACTTTTAAGCAAGCAAGAAGTCATTAAAATAGGTTTAAATAACTCAGGAGAATGGAGGAAGGCTGTAGCAAACAAAAAGCCAAAAGCAATTCCAATCGGTGGTAGTTATGGATAATTCAATTTCTGTGTTTTTATACACAGTTTTATACACATCACACTAGTTGATGGTACGTAGACTTCCACCAGCCCAACTGTCACTATCAGCAGTGGTGACTGATCTGATTTGTTTTTTGCATGAATGTAGCCCTGCCTCCTACTCTTCAAAACTTCTCCAGACTAGGCAATGCTGGCAATTCAGCCAGACAACACTCAACATGTCTAAATATTTATTTTACCTCCTAGTTTGTTACTATGTTATCAAGAATAATCATGAAACAGTTGAGTTTGGAAGTGACCTCCAGAGAGGATCAAGTCCAACTGCCTTGCTCAAGCAGAGGCAGCTGTATGAAAATGTTCTGCAGTTTTTATTATGTGTCTCAGATCAGCATATGATGGATTCTGTTGGGACAGAGCTAGAAGGAACTAACAAACTCTCTACATGCAGCTTTGGTGGCATGAATGATTAAATCGTAATAAAAATGTTCGAACAAACTTGAATAGAAATTCCTCAACAAAAAATAGGAATTTGGCAACTGTTAATATAAAATATATGGAAAATCTGAGGATGTCATCAATCTAGTAAAAAGTTTTTTGAAGCAACATAAGAATGAGAAGTTGAAAACTCTATAGAGGAATTATCTTTTAAAATGTGTTATTGGTATTTTAGGCAGAAAAACATAATTGCCAAATTCTCATTGAACAGGCACATGAGGGCAAGTAAAAATACCATGAAAATAAGCATTAAATCCCTCAGGATAATTTGGACTTCAGAGACTGGGAATGCTGTGATTATGTACTGTGAAACTGTTTTTGTGCTAAAGTATGAAGTGTGTTTAGTGGTTTAAGTGTCCAACATCTACTGGTTTTCACACAGATGTTGGTATTTTGTTTGAAGTTCTGAGCATAAAGCTACTGAAGTACCTACAGTTTGGTATCAGCAAATCCTGCTTGCTTTACCCAGAAAAATAATCCAGTTTAGTTAAGTACAGCTACAGATTCAAGTAAATCAAATAGGGGAAAAAAATGATTGTCGCATTTATACAGGACATAAGAATTACCCTTAAGAAAGGCTTTAGATAAAATGTTCTCAAAAGGGGAAGTAGAAGCTCACTGTACACCCTTTATATCTAATCTTGTTTGTGAAAATAGGAATATGGATAGACACAGCAGACCTCATTCACCTGAGTTTTTGAAAATTTTTCCACTCAATTTGAAAGTCATCTAGTTTGAGTCTCTGTGTGCATGCACACAGGTACATACAGCTTTTTGTTAGCTAAGAGTGTTTACACATATAAGGGTTATCTGCATCTGCATTCAGAGAAACTTTTTGCTGTATGTGAAAATTTATAGCTTAATGCAAATTGTAATATTTGTGCATTAATGAAAGGATTCACACGGGATGCTTTGGTGTCCTGTAGAAAAAGTGACATTGTGTTGGATAGCAAGAAACATAACTGTGTGTCAGAGGTGATCCCTCATGGATTGTAGAGAGTAACCTTAGCCTGAGTGTCAGGAATTGCGGAGGAAGCAACCGTGAGCTGTGGATGAATAGTGGGATTCATGGAAGCTCCCACATTTGGTTGTTGCTCTGGAAGGGCTTATGGTTACCTAGCCCTTGTCCTTCTCTGGGAGAGGTTTCAGATCAAAGATTAAGCTGCTCGCCTGACTCTGATGTGCAGAAAGGTGAAGATGGTAAGAATTAAATGGGGCACCGTGTTTCAGTGCATGTAGCACTCATGCCCAAGTCCTCAGATAACCCACATAAAGCAGGGAGAAGGACTCGGAGGCTGGGAACCAGCGCCTGGAGTGGAGGAGCAGAGGGGACTGCTGGAAAGGGGAGGCCGCAGGGCAAGAGGCTCTGCAGGCGGTTCTTCCTTCCTACACCAGTAAATCCTCACTGCTGCAGAAGCTCTCTGCTTTCGTTTAGGGTAGAATTTATCAGTAAAAAAAAAATGCATTATTATTAGTTAAGCAGGAAAACTCTAAGGATTTTTTTATTCAAGGAGACTGTTGATCTTTTCCCACGCCTCGTTTATCTAAATAGTGCAATGCTCAGGTCTCACTTGGAGGCTACATTTAATGGCCAGTGCTGTGTAGCTTACAGATGGGAAGAAAGTGATACATAACAAACGACTGAACTGGAAATCTCCAGGAAAAAATAACTGTCATGCAAAAGGATTATAGATTATGTACCATTCAGGTTTTGGAACTTTTTTCCTCTTCCCCTTTTTTTTTTTTTTTTTTTTTTTTTTTAATTTAAAGGGAAAATGTCCTAGTGGGTGTTTTGTGCTCTGAAGGTAGCTTGCTCTATTTGGTAGACTCACATGTCAATGCAGCCGTCATGCTGTAGCCCCAGGTAGCGCAGAATCTGTTCCTTTCATTCTATTCTGTTCTTTTGGTGTGAACAAAATAGCACGTAAGCTGTAGAGCCCAGAGACAGTCTTTTATGTTGTCTACTGGTAGCAGAGGTTGAAGAACTCATGTTGTGGGTGATTCTTTGCTGCAGAGGATGTCATCAGTTTTGTCATGTATGTCCCTATAGAGATGTGTTAGGGTGTAAAATAGGGCAAAGAGAGCAGGAAGTTGCCAAAAATAAGATACCTTTCTCTGCAGGTTTTCTAACTTTTGTTTTATAGAATGACTCCTTTTCCTTGAATAAGAAAAATATCACCACCAGGAGGTGGAAGTCTTTAAAATTGGCATTTCTGGCAAGATTCATCAAAGCTGTAAGCATTTCTGCTTGACTAATGTACACATGCAAGTTCTGGAAAGCTGAGATGTAGACTCTAGCTGTGTTTTTAGGTGTGTTATAGTATGTAAGGTTAATCCCTGCCCGAATGAGGAAGTAGAGGCATTAAAAGCCAGTGTGACAAGCAGTGCTTCTGGAGTAGAGGCTCTTCCTAGTTTTTCCAAGTAAAATGCTTGTCCTCTGGAAAAACTTTTAGATTTAAAAAAAAAAAAAAAAAAGAATGCACTGGTGTTCAGTTCATATTTCCTTCCTTAGAAAAAAGAAAAAGGAGAAAAGCCAGTGTTTAATTCAAATAGCAGTTTGACCCTGAGACCTGAAGCTAAAGGAGGGGTGACATCTTCTGTAGTTGCCACAGGTTTGCCTGAAGTGATATGTTCTTTGATTTGTTATAAGAACCAGAAAGATGATTATGCTGGGGAGGAGAATCTACCTTTTTTCTATGTGAATACTGAAATTATCCTTCTTACAAAGTAGCTTCATAAATTGTTTTGTTTAAGTTTTCCTCTTGGCAACTTGACAATGTAATTGCTACCAAAAGACTGAGCTAATACTGGTAGAACTGCTGAATAAATTGTGAAATCAGTGGTGAAGTAAATAACTTTACCCATGGTGATGCAACTGAGTGGTGGCAGAAATCACAACTGCTGCTTTACTTGAAACAGTTTTTTGCTAAAGGGAAAGCACCAATCACTTAGAATCATAAATGATGGTAGCAGCACATTAAAATGTTAATCAATCTAGTAGAGATGGTCGTACCATGAGAATTTTTAGTTCTTATGTCTTTCATTTAGTGAGCTGCAAGGTCTGGGGGATTTGGAGGCAGATGGAGCAGGGTTCATTCTAGTTATAGCTACTGTCAAAGCCAAGGGTCAGAGAGACTGAGTGGCTCAATTCAAGAAGCTCTGGGTTTCTGCATTGTTTGAACTTGCCTGCTGACATAATTTACTATACTTTAATGGATTAATTCCTGAATTAAGATTAGATTGGTCAAATGCAGTCAGTTCTAGTTTTGCTAATGCTCGAATTCATTTTAAAGCTTCTTTCATAATACTTCCATAGTTACAGCTCTTACTATCTCCAATGACACTGCTATAAAGGAGAATGAAGCAGAGCTTTTTTAAAACATTTTTTTTAAATCTTTGCCAAATGCCAGACCTTATTACGTTACTGTAGTAATGACGTGTACTTCACATTGTGTTCAGATAGGGTGTTTTGGCAAGTTTTCTAGACTAGCTTTGCCCATGGCTGGGTAAGAGAATTTGTAGTTTCATTCCAATACTTTCTTATCCAAGTCAAAAATTATAAATAATATTAATTTTAGGATCAGTACTAAGCATTTAGTAATCATGCTATTAGCTTTTCTCTCCTGGAGATGTGGATTGAGTTTCTAAAGGCTGCCCCATTGGCCAGCCCTGCCCCTTCTGCCCAGACGTGTCTCCTGCTACTAGTGCAGAAGGGCTTTGAGAGCTGAATATTTTGGCCTCTTCAGGGATTAAACTAAAGCTTTCCTTTTCCAAAGCTGTTAATCTTGCATATTGTTGTGATCATAAAATTGTCAAGTCTTTTTGATATCTATTTTTCAGTGTACTAAAAAAGCAATATGGAAAAAGATAGATATATGGAGAAAAGATATCCGCATGATTTCACACTCTCTGACAAACTGAAATCTTCACAAAGCATCTTTCTTCCCTCTGTTCTGAAATTCAGATGAAAATAACTGCTTCTCTGCCTAATAGTTTTGTACTTTTTTGCTTGTATTTTTGTTTTAAAAAAAATTCAAATTTACTTTGGATAAACTGCTTAGCTATTGCTGCATTTTTCAGCGAGGGAGATATGAGGAACAACTTGCTTTTTGACACCTGCTCATGTGTGACCTGCACTGCATGGCCTCTTAGCTTTGGGAGGACGTGAGTAGAAGTCTGTCTGGATTCATGGTTTTGGTTTAAAATGCTTTGACTCTCCATTTTCCTCAAGATTCAGGAGTTACAAATTCTTCTGCCAGAACACATCAGGGAGCCACCAAAACCAGCCAGGATGTTTCTGTCCTCAAATGCCTTATGTTTGGTGCTCCAGAGAAGTGAACTTGTTCCAAGGGTGCTGTGTTTATCAAACTACAGTTCAATATCATAGGAGAAAGAGGGACATTTCGCCCTCATCCAGGGTGTGCACAAACCACTACAGGCTCAGATTTAAAACAAAATGCACAAAACCCCCACAAATGCACACAAGTGAGATACAGTGACTGGAATCACAGTATAGATGTAGGTGTGCAGGCACGTGGCCGCGCTGGGCTTCTCCCTTGTCCCTATGCGAGCAGGCTGGAGACCTGCCTACCCTTACGTTAGGTGCAGGGATGCAACAGAAAGGAAAATCTCTGCTGTGTCCAAGGCAACCTCCACATTCCGCGTTCCTGCGGGGGCAGCGGCCTGCTGCCCATCGCTGCCCTCCATCCCCTTCGTGAAAACACGTGAGAAGGGAGCGCTGCTCGCTCGCGTCTCAGCCTCGGCCTCCCGCAGCCCCTTGGGTTCCTCACGTAAGGGACCTGTGGCGACTATATCAACACAGGCACAGCTAGAGGCTTCCCGTTCAAACTTTTTCCCTTTGTATTTCCCCCCATGCTGTTGCTTTGTTTCAGTTCTCCATAGGCAGAAAGTTGTTGAGGAGCCTTGCAGGATTATCCATTCAAGTCTAGGATGGTGTGGTCAAAAGTAGTTAGTATTGGGTACACACATAGGTCCAAATACACGTGTACCTAGTGACACACAAGCCACCCTTCGTCAATACATGCTGTATGGCAGGAACTATGGTATAAATTTATCTCCCTGAAATGTGACGTGCGTCCCACCTCAGTGATGATTTTACAGCCGTGTGCCTTTCATCTCAGAGCTTTATTTAAATGCATGACATTTTCCATGAATACTTAGGATGCTTCCCTAGAATCATAAAAAAACACTTCTTCCATGGCAAAATAAGTGTTTTGTGCACTCTGCAGGAAACCTGAGAGGATTTCTGATCAGAGCAACCATACTCTAAATGTCAAAAGACCTTCCAAGGTGGTTACGTGTGCATCTGAGACATGCTGGAGCTGTGGAAAGTCTAGAAAAAGAGAATGCACCTCTGTCTTCACAAGAAACTTGCACTATAAAATGCAGCAGAAGGAGAACCAAGTCTTTGCTGCCATAATTAGAAGTTGCATAGTCCACTTTCAGTATTTTTACACAGCTTTCTAACGTGACAAAAATAACCTTTTCCCTTTCAGATGATCATAGCTCATGCAGAATTTGAGCTCATAGAGAGTTTTTTGTCAAAAAGTTTTTTAATGGAAAATGACATTTCCATGGCATGTATGTCTTCTGTGTGGAACTGTTAATACTGATGGGGTAAAAGTCTTAATTTGCAGGGTGAAGGGCAGAAAGTGACATGAACTCAATTAGAGAATTTCAGTTTGCTGAAGTGCAGTTGTAAACCATTTTATTGATACTGTAACAACTGTCCCTTTGAAGGATGACTTGGTGAGTAAATATTATGCTTTGTGTAGCTACAGGTATATCAGCGTCACTATACGAATAACGACAAGTACCTTTGTAAATATGGCTTCACCAGCAGCCTTGCTTTCTACTAGAGTAGATATATGTAAATTTTAATCATGGTACTGCTGTCAAGGTGACATTATTAGCTTTTTTCTGCCTCCCAGTCCATGTCTGAAGAACACAGTCATTCTTTCCTGTCTTTTATGAAACATACTAATGCCTGAGGAAAGTGCTAAAAGGAGCATTCTGCCTTTGCCTGGAAATTAGCCCTGAAATTTGGAAAGAAACAAAAGAATTAGTTCCATCAGGAACAGGACGAGTTTGCTTGGTGCCACTGCCCTCAGCAGTCATGGTAAATGGGCTGTGTGGGTGTCAGCACCCCACTGCATTTTCTTTCTTGCTACAGCTGTGGGCATTTTGAAGGGTTGGCGGAGGTGAGGAGTGCATCTTCCATAGTCATGCAGCTTTCACTGTCCCCAAGGGGCTCCAAGTCCTTTGCTGGCGTCTTCTGAATCCAGCTGCCCAGCCCTGTAGTGCTCAGTGTTACCTGCCCTGTAGGGAAGGGGGGACTGGACAGAGACGGATGAAGCTGCACTCCAAGTCGAAAAGCGGCTCCCTGGGTCTGCTGCTCTGCTGCTCCCCAGCACCGTGGCCTTTCTGCCTGGAGGGTGCTGAGGGGAGGGTGCTGCTTCACTTCTTTTCAGCCTCCTCTTCCTCAGTATGAGGAGGATGACATTGTCTAGACTGGTGAAACAAGTAGGCCTTGGAAATCTTGTCAAATTAACTTTTCCTTTGTGTGCAGGCACGGGGCAGTGCAGCAGAAATCAGCAGGTATAGAAGGCACAAGAACATCGATAAGGTCAGAGAGGACAAGCAGGGGATTGGTAGTGTGGGAAATGTTGTCTCTTTCTTTTAAATTTATACTTCAGTCAAGAAACAAAGCTCAAATGTGTTTGTAATTCTGTTGTCATGTCAGCCCACAAGAGATTGATTCTGCCCTCCATATGTCACCTAACCCCATTACTATTTGTGGGTGTACAGAGCGCCTGTAGGACGATACCTGTATCCAGCTGTAGGGTCTTTTTTCTTTTGTGCTTTACTTGCAGTGAGCAACTTTCCATCCTCACTCAAGTGACAGATATCTCAGCCAGGACAGAGGATGAAGGTGGTCTCCCCCTTCCTGTCTCAGAACTGTGGAAAAGACAACCTGATAAGGACTAGGAAGTTCCCATGCGTGTAGTGCGTGCTTGGGATTCAGTGGAGAAAATAGTTTGGGATTTAGTGCAAAAAATAGTTTGGTAAACTCAAACTACCAGTGTAGATACCTGTCCCTGCTGAGCATGCTCCTAAAACTGAAAGTCCTTTATAAGTAGAGGGTCACTGAGGTGAAGTGCAATCACTGTGGACAAAGGACGGGGCAGTGGAGTGGTTGGCATCTCTTCACTAGGAAAGGCAGGTCTAATATGATGAATACATTACAGTGTGCACCTAGCAGTGACAGCAGTTAAATAAATTGCTCTGGCTTTCTCAGGGAGATATTGATCCAGGATCCACTCAGATAAAAGACTAACAATTCCCTTTACTGGTGCAAAATCAGACCAGCTTGAAATAGCTTGAATAACCCCCATAACCAAAGATAAATAGTGCCTGCTGTTACCATGACTTTCAGTGGACAGAAGCTAGGTCACTGAAGATCACTCATTTAGGGGTGACAAATATGAGGAACGCTTCTTAATATCTGCATTCTTGCCTGCTGAAATGAACTCTTCAAGGTCTCATATTTGCTGTCTGCTAGATAAAGAAGCATAACGGGAACTTCAGTGAAATGGTCAACTGAAGGAAACATCATTAGCTGTGATGTGACTAAGTAACTACTCTGAAAGTTAAGACAAAATGCTTCAATAAAAGTGGCCTTCACACCTGATGATCCCCTTCTACTTTTCTCCACGCTTGATGATGCAGGAATCGCTGTTTCTTCTTACCACACTGTCATATGCTTCATGAAGTATTTCTATACATAATTAGGAATTTGGACCCAAAGGAATTTGAACTTCAGGTGCACTCAAAATACAAAGCGTGGTGTGGGTCAAAATGTTGTGTAGAGATCTTCTTTGTAACAGATCAAACAAAAACTTGAGTAGGATTGTTGACCCATAAATAGCTTGGAAAATTTCTGGAGAGCATAAGAAAGCATGTTGTGAGTACAGAGATCACATACAATCAGAGGCTGTAATGCTGTGTGCTTTCAGGCACCAGACTGCAAGTGCTAGTTTATTGTAAGAAGATGCTGTAGCAATCTGTGGATCAAATGAGAGGAAGGGGAGGAAAAGAGGTGTGGGACATCTGAGCAGAAAGGGAAGGAGAGACATAATGTCCAGTGCTAAGTAATAGGAAGAGCAAAAACTGCCAATAGTCCAGCAGGAGCCGTTTGGAGCCTTGGAGGAAGAAGCGATTTCCAGAGCAAACTTGTCTTTTTGATTTATAATTGCAGTAGAGCTTTCTAAGTGCAATTGCAATCCAAAGTAACTTCCAGTGCAGACCGCCCTTTTTTTGAATAAGGTTGGGTTTTTTTTTTTTTTTTGGAGGGGTGGTGTGGAGTATATTTTGTTCTTAAGGTAAGTTTTATTTCGCTTGGAATTGATTTTTTACTTGGGGTGAGAGTTATGTAAATCATGTTAGGATATTTTGTGAGGTTTTTTGGTTTGCAGTGAGCAAAAGAGTAAGAAGTTTCTTTTCTGCATTGAAACTATTATTTTACCTCTTTTTTGTTTCTTAGAACTTTTTTAGTTCTAACAAAGTAACATTTTAGCAAAATTTTGCTTGCATTGTCAAAGTTCTTAAGTGCACATTAGAGACTAACACGTTCTAGAATATTTTCCTCTTCTAACATACATAGAAAATCTATTTCTGATTCCAGTTCCAAGTTCGTCTCCCACCGTATCTCATTCTCATTGAGATGGTCTCCCTGCTGAGGTTATTTCACACAATCTTTGAAGAGAAAAGCTTCAAGAACAAATGGAGAACAGTGATCCTTGAGAAGGGATTTTTCTCTGGCTTGCTGCTCCCAGGCACTTACTCCAAATGGATGGGAGCTCTTGTTGCAACAGATCTGAATACTCTATTTTGAACCACCTTAGAGCCCTGGCCTAGAAAAAAAGGACCTTCCTACTGAGTTACCTGCTGCGCATCATTTTTAACATTGACAGAGGAATCTTCTCCCTTTTCTCCTGGTCTAAGCTTCCCTGATGTTTAAAGCTCCTGAAGCTGGTTGCAGTGCAGAATCTAACCTAACTCCCACACTAACCTAGCAACTTGTGTTTGTGAGTGTCTCCACTGGTCATCAAAACAGCTGATAATGATAGGATTGCCAGTATAGTCAGACTACCATTTTTCCACCTCGTCTATGCAGTCTCATGGTTTATGTTTGGGAGGGGACAGCCTCTTTTCTAGGTTTGTGTTTGTGCAGTGCAGAGTACACCTGAGCCCTATTTGTCTGCTGGGCTTTATAAAGCGCTCAAGTTATACAAATATTCACCATTTTCCATAAGCCACTAAGTCTCCCCTTCCTTTTGACAGATTGAAGACATCATTACAAGAATGCAAGATGACAAAACAGGTGGAGTTCCCATCCGAACTGTGAAGAGCTTTCTGTCTAAAATCCCCAGCGTGGTCACAGGTAAGACCTTGGGTAGAACCAAAAACTTGGGCAGCACACTGATAACTGAGAGAAGAGTGGCAGTTCTTGTTTGTAGAAACGTTATGTTATTGTAAAATAATGGGAAAATCTCTAGTTAGCAAGGATGGTGGCAAATACAGCTGGTCGTGTCAAATGCTTGTGAAAGTGAAGTGATTCCCTGTGCTGCAGCTTATCTGAGCCAAAGCTCTTTGAAAATATCTTTCCTTTCAATATGGTTGGATTGAGCAGAGTTGAAGTTTATGTTGATTTGATGCGTATTCAGTGAGTGTGATTTGATATTCTTGTGTCAAAGAAAAAAATACTACTTAAGCTACTAGAATGGAATATAAATCCGTGGGATTTGGGGTAATTGGGAGGGAATAGGGAAATGGGAATGATGATGTTACTTAAAAATGCTCAGTCTGGTAAATCCTTTTTTACTGAGCAAGTCTGTTCTGTCTGCAGCTGATTTCAGGGTGGTGACTCAGCATAACTTGCAATTTGCAGGGTCAGGGCTTTACTGTGGAAAAGAAGCATGAATCTAGAATGAAATGTGATGGTTGTGTTACTAAATTTCAGCTTATGTCTAAAACAGGTATGAGAGATATTTTGAAGGTTTCTGATGCGGAAAAATAAGCTTTTATCTAGTCTGGAAACTTTATAAGCTCTGGTCCAGCATACACAAAGACATGCTAAACCAAAAGAGATAGCCGATATTCTTGTTAATATTCATAGCACTGATTAAGCCATCGATCAGTTGATCGAATTTTGGAGCCTCTTACTGTAGCTTAGAAGGAAAAAGAGAACAGGAGACATCACTATATCTCTGAGCTGAGTATACTTATCTTTGAATACCAGCCCGGCTGGCAGCCCCTGGCACAGTGGAAACTGCCCCTTTGCGAGATGTGACTCTGGTATGGCAGCTGCACCACCCTGAACTGGCCCTTTTTCACAGTGGGGCGATAGTCTCTGGGCTGGAGGGAAAAGCTAAACACAGAATAAGAAGAAAACCTCCCTTCAATGCCCACGGAAGCTTGTCAAATATGGAAGGGGCCAAAATGCTCAGTAGTTTCAGCTGATTTGAAGGCAGTGTTGTGAAAAGCTGAAAAGTTGAATTGAAAAGTACAGGGTAATGAGAACCCAAAGTTTTCTCCATGTTTCCTTTCCCCCTTGTAGGTGCATATACCTGCTAATGACCAAAAGCAAAAGAAACCTTGCAGTATTTGTGATAGATGGTTAAGAGCGTATAAGTACTGAGCCTTCTGGCTTAGTTCAAGCTGGGGAAGGGAAAGCTAAAGGGCAGTGAGGGGTTATAGAGGAGACGGAGCCAGACCCTTCTGAGAAGTGCATGGCAGAAGCACAAATGACAAATGCACAAGGTGCAACAGAGGAAGTGCCAGACAGATATTAGAACAAAATACTTTGCTGTCAGAGTGACTGAGCATTCCGTAAGTTGTGGGGAATGGTTGTGGTACCTTCCTTTTGGAAATATTCAAAAATCACTGAGCACAGCTGAGCTGACCTAAGCTCGCATTTGGCCTTGCTTTGAGTGAGGGTTGGACTTGATTTCCTCCAGAGAATCCTACCAGCTTGAGCTGATCTATGACTATATGCTCCATTCTGGTGGTTTTCTAATTCCATTCAATGTCATCAACATTAGAGGAGAACTTACATTTTCAGAAACTTTTTAGCCCTGCTGTTGGGAATATCTTAATTTCTAGCCTGGCATTCTCACAAACTTTTCATTTATAGCTTAAAAAAATGTAACAGCAACACTGAGATGTGGCTTACTGGCAGGCTTGCAGTGATTAACATGGGTTTACTTTTGCCTGACACTTTTATTGTAATTGCTTCTCACAGGAGAAATGTAAAATCTTAAAGAAAAAGAAACACATTACACCAGTGCCTTGATGCTCTAAGCATGCAGTTCTGTTTACAGTACAGCAAAGTGGGTGTTTGATTTGAAATTTGAATTCAGAGAAAGAAGCACTCATCTCTGTTTTGCTTTCATCTGCATCCTGATGCTTAAGCTCTGAATGAAACATGGTGTAGTGCAAGGGATAGGAGCCTCAGGGAGTTGTCATGAGTGGTCTTTGCTAGACCAGGGAAATCTGTAAAAGGATGAAAAAACTCTCTTGAATGAATGATGAGTTTGTGTGAGGATGCAGTGCCAAAGGCACGTTTTTAATCTGCATGAAGAGGAGATTTGTGCATCCTCTTCTCTGCTCTGTCTTGAAGTAGGTCAGTCACAGCAGGGCACGTGATGCTGTTACCTTCTTGGTTTAGTCTTCTGTTTTATGGGCAGGGAATGAGGGGAGCATGAAGTCGGTCTGTGTGCAGAGAGGAGGCAGCTATGTGCATGTATCTGATGGATGGAGATTGATGGAAAGCTTAGTGTGAAGCTCTGACATAGTTTTTCTTTCATTCATCTGTTGACCAGAGGTGGGTTCTGAGTGTCATGCTGTGACCCAGGACAAGGCTGGCTCCTCAGCCAATGTCTGCCCTGGTGGTTACTGATATAAAGAGTTTACAAGTTTCTCTTTCGGTGGGGGGGGGAAAAGTGCCTTAATGCTTAGTTTCACTAAATAAAGCAATGATTCGCTATTATCCTAGTCATCAGAGGGGATAGTACATCTCACTATACTAAACACAACCAAAACTTTTTTCCCATCTTATTTCTGATTTCTGTACAGTTACATCTTAAAACTAACCTTCCCTTTGATAGAAGGGCCAAATGCATATACTTTCTTCTTGCACTGATTCAGACTTGGCTAAATACAACTTGGTCGAACCAAGTCAGAAATAAGTCAGTGCTGACCTGGAACAGCTGAAATTCCCAGTGCAAAAACCTCCTACCTCCATCATGCTTCCCAGTCTGTCCCTTGAGGTCATTCCAGTTTACTCCGATTGATCCTGTGTGCCAGCATCTTAGTTAATGTTATATCCCAGGGGAGATATGCAGTCTGCAAGCATTTGCCTATTCTGCTCTCCTCACCAAAAGTTTTCATACGACGACATCCTGATCCGTAACCCACCGATTCCAGCAGCCCTTTGCACGCAGCTGTGTGCTGCGCGATCCCCTTTCTCTGCTCCCACATCTGCCCGCGTGGCTCTGGATGGTGAGGCCCCATTGTGCTGGTCCTGGTCCTGCAAATCCTCCTCCATCTTCAGCTCTAACACCCCCCTGCAGGTCAGAAGTTGCTGTCCTGACCTCCAGGCCTCCTCTGCCTTCCTGCTCTTCCTGGGGGTTCAAACTGCAGGCAGAGGCCGTGCAAGCTGTGTGCACGCAGCCCTGCCAGTGCGTTTCATCCTAACCTGTGCTATCTCTTCTCTTTCAGTCCTGGGCCCCTCAGAGCACAAAGTGCCAGGATTACTGAAATGTGCCAGATGGGCCCTCGTTTCTTTGATGTGCACAGGAATTCGCTTGCAACTCGTGCTGTAAGCCAAGCTTAAACAGCTGAGTGTCTCTGCCTGGGTGTGCCAGGATGGGTCCTGACAAATGCATGCAGGGTTGCAGCAGAGCACAGTGTAATGTCACTCGCTCAGAAGAAAACACGTTTGATTGGAGTA